>NW_026691111.1:0-300000 GCF_020826845.1 Diceros bicornis minor | reverse complement strand
TTACTGGGGCTGACAAACTTGGTATAACACCCATTCCTGGAAATCACTTCGTGCCTAATCTCTCTTCCTTTCATCACGTAAGGATCACAAACCTAAACCAGATTTGGACCATAGTGCCATGTCTGTCCTTAAGAAGGAGTCTCACATTGCTTTCAGAAGGAATGTTCTGATCCTGGCTTTTACGTAGATGTCTAGGAAGAAGTTTGTATATGATTGGCAATCATTACTACAGTTGAGGTAAACTTCACATAACACTCATTCCTGGAAGTAACTTTGTGCCTAAACTCTCTTCCTTCCATCTCATAAAGATCACAAACCTAAACCAGATTTCGAACATACTGTCATTTTGCACCTGGACAACAAATCTCACATTCCCTTGAGAAGGCTCTTTTAAAAAGTGTATAACACCTAATCCCTGAAATAACTTTGTGCATAACCTCTCTTCCTCCCATGTTGTAAAGATCACTTTCCTCACCCAGGTTTGGAACATAATGCCATTTCTGGACCTGAGAATTAATCTCACTTTCCTTTGAGAAGGAAATTTCTGATGCAGGCTTCTAAGTAGAAGTCCATGAACAAGTTTCTATATGAGTGGCAATCATTCCTAGAGCTTAGCAGAAGTATGTGTAACGCCCATTCCTGGAAATAAATTTGTGCCTAACCTCTCTTCTTTCCATCTTGTAATGGTGAAAAACCTGAACCCGGTTTGGAGCATAATGCCATTTTGTGCCCTGAGAACGCATCTCTTACTCCATTGCTAAGGCACTTTCTCAACCCCCTTGTAAGTAACAGTCTAGGAACAAGTAGCTATGTGAGTGGTAATCATTACTACAACTGAGCTAACATATGTATATCACCTGTTTCTGGACATGACTTCGTGCCCAATCTCCCTTCCTTCCAGCTGCTACAGATCTCCTTCCAAAAGCAGGTTTGTAAACAGGGCCATGTAGGGCCTTGAGGCAGGATCACTCTCAAATGCCTTGGAGAACACAATTTCTTTTCCCGGTTTGAATGTAGATGGTATGAAACACCTTGGTATCTGAAAGGCATTCATTACTACAGCTGAGTTGAACTATGTATTACAACCATTCCTGATAGTAACTTCATGCCCAATGTGTCTTCCTTCCAGCTCCTAAGGATCGCCTTCCCAAAGCAGGTTTTGCACAGGGCCATGTAGGGCCTTGAGAGAGAATCTCACGCACATGTCTTAGAGAAGGAACTTTCTTATCCCGGTTTGTAAGTAGATGGTAAGGAACATCTTTCTGAGTGGCATCACTACTACAGCTGAGTTAAACTATGGATAACACCAGTTCCTGGAACGAAGTTCAGGCCCAATATCCCTTCCTTCCAGTACATGAGGATCGCCTTCCTAAGGACGGTATGGAACGAGGACCATGTACTGCCTTGAGACAATCTCACTCACAAGCCATAGAGAGCACACTTACTGATAGCGGATTCTAAATAGATGGTTAGGATCATGTTTATATCTGAGTGGCAAGAATTGCCACAGCTGAGCTAAACTAAGTATGACACCCATTCCTGGAAATGACTTAGTGCCCAATCTCCCTTCCTTCCAGCTCCTAAGGATCGCCTTCTCAAAGCGGGTTTGGAAACAGGACTGCGTAGTGTCTGGCGACAGCATCCCACTCATAATCCATTGAGAGCACGTTTTCTCATACTACATTCTAAGTAGATGGCTAGAAACATGTTTGTATCTGAGTGGCAGGCATTATTACAGCTGAGCTAAACTAAGTATAACTCCCATTCCTGGAAATTACTATGTGCCCAATCTCCCTTCCTTCCAGCTCCAAAGGATCACTTTCCCAAAGCAGGTACAAAAACAGGGCTGTGTAGGGCCTTGACACAGGATCACTCTCAAATGCCTTAGAGAACGGAATTTCTTATCCTGGGTTGGAAGTAGATGGTTAGAAACATCTTTGTTTGTGAGTGGCAGTCATTACTACAGCTGAGTTAAACTATGTATAAGACCCATTCCTGGAAACAACTTGGTGCCCAATCTCCCTTTCTCCCAGCTCCTGAAGATCGCCATCCAAAACCAGGTTGTGCACAGGGCCATGGAGGGCCTTGAGAGAGGATTTCACACACATGCCTTAGGGAAGGCACTTTCTTATCTCGGCTTGTAAGTAGATGGAAAGAAACATCTTTCTATCTGAGTGGCAATCACTACTAAAGCTGAGTTAGACTATGTTTAACATCCATTCCTGGAAAAAACATCTTGCCAGATCTCCCTTCCTTCCAGCGCATAAGGATCGCCTTGCCAAAGCAGGTTTACACAGGCCCATGAAGGGCCTTGAGAGACAATCTCACTCACATGATTTAGAGAAGGCACTTTCTTATCCCCGCTTGTATTTAGATGGTAAGAGACATCCTTGTATCTGAGTGGCAATCACCACTACAACTCGGACAAACTATGTATAGTACCCATTCCTGGAAGTAACTTCATGCCCCATCTCTCTTCCTTCCCACTCCTAAAGATTGCCTTCCCAAAAAGGTTTTCCACAGGCCCACATAGGGCCTTCAGAGAGACTCTCACTCACATGCCTTAGAGAGGGCACTTTCTTCTCCTGGAAAGTAAGTAGCTGTTATGAAACATCTTTCTATCTTTGTGGCAATCACTACTAGAGCTGAGCGAAACGATGGATACCAGCAATTTCTAGAAGTAACTTCATGCCCAATCTCCTTTCCTTCCAGCTCCTAAGGATGGCCTTCCCAGAGAAAGTTGTGCACAGCACCATGTAGGGCCTTGAGACAGAATCTCAGTCTCATTCCTTAGAGAACGCACTTTCTTATCCTGGCTTGTGAGAAGATGGTAAGAAACATCTTGGTATCTGAGGGGCATTCACTACTACAGCTGAGTTAAACTATAGATAACATCCATTCCTGGAAGTATCTTCATGCCCCGTCTTCCTTCCTTCCACCTGCTAATGATCACCTTCTGAAAGGTGGTTTGGAAACAGGGCCGTGGAGTTCCTAGAGACAGGAACACTCTCAAATTCCTTAGAGAACACACTTTCTTCTCTCGGTTTGTAAATTGACAGAAAGAAACATCTTTGTATCCAAGTGTGAATCATTACTGGCTTTCGGGTTAAGGTTCGTGCTAGAGTTTGGGTTAGGGATTGGGTTAGGTTTAGGGTTAGGATAAGGGTTCGGGTTGGGTTGCTGTTAGGGTTAAGGTTTGACTTGGGTTTCAGGTTAGGTTTTGTGTACTGGTTTGGTTTAGGTTTATGGTTAGGTTTAGGGTTAGGGCTAATGTTAGGGTCAGGCTTAGGTCTAGGGTTATCTTTCGGGTTCGGGTTAGGGTTAGGGTTACTGTTAGGGTTAGTGTCAGGGTTATGGTTGGGTTCCACTTAGGGTTAGGATCAGGGTGCGGGTTAGAGTTCAGGCTGGTTTATGGTTAGGGTTACATTTAGGATTTGGGTTAATGTTAGACTTAGGATTCTGGTTAGTGTTAGGGTCGGGTTAGAGTTAGGGTTCAGGTTTGAGTTAGGGTTAGGCTTAGGGTAAGTGTTACTGCTTGCTTAGAATTAGGGTTATCGTTGCCTTCCCATTAGGGTTAAGGTTTGAGTTATTGTTACGTTTCAGGTTATGGTTAGGGTTATGGTTCTTGTTAGGGTTTAGTTTAATGTTAGTGTTGGTGTTTGGGTTGGGGTTAGGGTTAGGGTTAGGGTTCTGGTTAGGATTAGAGTTAGGGTTCGTGTACTACTTTGGTTTAGGTTTAGGGTTAGAGTTAGTCTTCAGGTCAGTGGTCGGGTTAGCTTTAGTTTAAGGTTAGTGTTAGTGTTCTGGTTAGGGTTAGGGTTAGGTTTAGTGGTCTGATTATTGTTGGAGTTAGAGTTAGGATTATGGTTAGGGTTAGGATTAGGGGCGGGTCAGTCTTCACGCTAGTGTTAGTGTTAGGAATCGGTTTAGGGTATGAGTTAGGGTTAGGGTTCGAGTTAGGGTTAGGGTTAAGTTTAGGGGTATGGTTGGGTTCGTGTTCGGATTAGAGATAGAGTTCGGGTTAGGGTTAGGGTTCAGGTTCGGGTTAGTGTTAGCATTAGGGTTGGGTTTCAGGTTAGGATTAGGGGTAGATTTAGGGTTAATGTTAAGTTTACGGTTAGGGTTAGTATTATGGTTCGATTTTGGGTTAGAGTTAGGGTTAGGATTCATGTTAGGGTAAGGGCTATGGTTTGGGTTAGCGTTAGGTTTAGTTTTAGTGCTAGTGTTTGGATTAGGGTTTTGGTTAGTTTTCGGGGTTGGTTTAGGGTTAGCTTTAGCGTTAGGGTTTGCATTAGGGTTAGGATTGCCGTTGGCTTCAGTTTAGGGTTAAGAGTTGTATTGTGTATAGGGTTATGTTTAGTGTTGGGATTAATGTTACGATTACTTTTCAGTTTCGTTTTAGGGTTAGCCTTAGCTTCAGGGTTCGGGTTAAGGTTAGGGTTAGTGCTACTGTTAGGGTTAGGGTTGGGTTCGGGTTAGAATTAGGGCTGGATTTAGGATTATGGTTCAGTGTAGTGTTAGGGTTAATGTTAGGTAAGGGTTAGGGTTAGGGTTAGGATTGGGTTTAGTATTAGCTTAGTGTTCAGGTTAGTGTTAGGGTTAGGGTTCAGCTTCAAGATCACCTTAAGGTTAGGGTTAGTGTCGGGCTGGGAGTCACGGTAGGGTTTGGGTTACGGTTCATGTTAGGGTTTCTGATTGTGTACGGTTAATATTCATGTTAAGATAATTGTTAGCTTTAGGGTTAGGGTTGGGTGCAGGTTAGGGTTAGATCTGAGGTTCAGGTTAGGTTTAGGATTGAAGTCCTTTTTCGGGTTAGTGTTTGTGTTATGTTTCGGGTTAGGTTTAGGGTTAGGATTAGGGTTACAGTTGTTGTTAGTGTTACATTTAGGGAGAGGTTAGTGTTTGGATTAGGGTTAGGGTTAGAGTTCGGATTCTGGATCGGCTTAGGGTTTCGGTTATTGTTGGGTTTAGCTTCGTATCAGGGTTAGATTTAGAGATCGGTTTAGTGTAACGGTTAGGGTGAGGGTTAGGGTTAGAGTTCGGTTTCGGGTTACTGTTAGGGTTGGGGTTATGATTAGGCCTCAGTTTAGTTCTTGGTTATGGTTATGGTTGGGTTGGGTTAGGGTTAGAGTTTGTGTTAGGGTTAGGTGTAGGGCTGGGTTAGGGTTAGGGTTCAGGTTTGGGTTAGGATTAGGGTTAGGCTTTGGGTTAATGCTAGGCTTAGGGTTAGGGTTGGGTTGGGTTGCGGATTGCATTAGGGTTCACGTTAGGGTTAGGTTCAGGGTTCATGTTAGGGTTAGAGTTAGGGTTATGGTTCGTTTTAGGGTTAGGATTGTTGTTAGAGTTCTAGTTAGGTTAGGCTTAGGGTTAGGTCTAGGTTTACTCTTAGGGTTTCGTTGGGTTAGGGTTAGGGTTAGGGTTAGTGTTTGGGTTTGTGTTTGTGTCATGGTTAGGTTTCAGTTTCTGGTTAGGATTAGGGATAGTGATAGTGTTCAGGTTAGAGTTAGGGCTAGAGTTCGGTTTAGGTTTGGTTTTGGATTAAGGTTAGGATTCGGATTAGGTTTATGGTTAGCATTTAGGTTAGGTTTTGGGTTAGGATTAAGGTTAGGTTTAAGGTTACAGTTAGGGTTAGTTTAGGGTTAGGGTACAGGTTAGGTTTAGAGTTAGAGTAAGAGTTAGAGTAAGAGGTAGGGTTAGTGTTATGATTCAACTTCAGGTTAGGGTTTTTATTAGGTTTTGTGTTAGGGTAAGCGTTACAGTTTGGGTTAGGTGTAGGTTTAAGGTTAAGTTCAGTTTTATGGTTAGTGTTTGGATTTGGGTGAGGGTTAGGTTTCAGGTTAGGGATTGGTTATGGTTAGGGTTAGGCTTCAGGTTAGGGTTAGGTTTAGGGTACGTGTTAGGTTTAGGGTTAGGGTTCGTGTTCTGGTGTGAGTTAGTGTTAGGGATAGGCCTATGGTTAGTGTTAGAGTTGAATGCAGGTTCGGGTTAGGGTTAGTGATAGGGTTACTGTTAGGGTTAGGTTTATGGTTATGGTTGGGTTACGGTTAGGTTTAGGATTAGGGTTCAGGTTAGGGTTAGATTTAGTGTTAGGGTTAGGATTAGTGTTAGGGTTCTGGACAGAGTTAGGGGTAGGGTTACTGTTAGGGTTAGGCTTAGGCTATGTTTGGGTTACAGTTAGGTTTAAGGTTAGGGTTCTGGTTAGGGGTCTGGTTAGTGTTAGGTTCAGGGTTCCAGCACCTGTTTTCCTTAGGCTTAAAGTTAGTGTCTGGGTTTAGGGTTAAGGCTAGTGTTCGTGTTAAGTTTAGGGTTAGGGTTTGTGTTAGGGATAGGGTTAGTGTTAGGGTTAGGTTTAGGATTAGCGTTAGGGTTAGTGTTTGCATTAGGGTTGGTCTTACGCTTTGTTTTTGGGATCTGGGAAGTTTTAGGGTTAGGGTTGGGTTTCGGATTAGTGATAGGGTTACTGCTATGGTTTGGGTTATGCTTAGGCAAAGGTTTAGGGCTAGGTTTAGAGTTGGATTAGGTTACGGTTATGGTTATAGTTCGGGTTAAGTTTAGTGTTAATTTTCAGGCTAGGGTTAGGGTTAGGGTTAGGTTTAGGGTTAGGGTTAGGGTTACTGTTAAGGTTAGGGTTAGGGTTATTGCAAGGGTTAGGGTTTGGTTTTGGCTTAGGGTTATGGTTAGGTGTAGGATTAGAGTTAGTGGTCTGATTGGAGTTCTGGTTCCAGTTCGGTTTCGGGATTCGGGTTAGGGTTTAGAGTTAGGGTAGGATTAGGCTTCGGGTTAAGGTTAGGGTTCACGTTAGGATTAGGGTTAGTGTTAGGGTTAGTGTTCGAGTTCGGGTTTGAGTTACAGTTAACGGTAGGATGGGGTGATGCTTTGGGTTATGGTTATCATTTGGTTCAAGTTACGGTTTGGGTTAGGTTTATGCTTAGGGTTAGAGTTCTGGTTATGTTCAGGGTTAGTGTTTGGGATAGGGTTTAGTTGGATTAGAGCTAGTGTTTGCTTTAGGGCTAGGATGAGTTTAGGGTTAGGCTAAGGGTTCAGGTTAGAGTTATGTTAGGGTTAGGGTTTGAGTTCGGGTTAGTAATTGGGTTAAAATGCAGTTTAGTGTTAGGTTTTGTGTTAGGGTTTGGGTTAGATTTAGGGTTCCGGTTAGGGTTAGGGTTATAGTGTGAGTTAGTGTTAGGGTTAGTGTTCGGTTTAGGGTTTGATTTAGGGTTAGCTTTTGTGTTAGGGTTCAGGTGGGTTAGGGTTAGGGTTCTTGTTAGGGTTATTGGTAGGTAGATGTTTAGGATTAGGTTTGGGGTTAGGGTTAGTGTTCAGGTTAAGTTTACTGTTTGGATTAGGGTTAGGTTTCAGGTTAGTATTAGGGTTGTGTTAGATTTAGGGTTAGGATGAGGGTATGGTTAACGTTAGGTTTAGGGATAGTGTGAGGGTTAACATTAGGGTTCGGTTTCAGGTTACATTTAATGTTAGATTCAGGGGTGGGTTCAGGTTCGGGCTAGGGTTGGGTTCGCGTTAAGGTTCTGGTTAGGCTTATGGTTTGGATTAGGTTTAGGTTTAGTGTTATAGTTAGTGTTCAGATTAGGGTTAGGGTTAGAGTTCGAGTTCGGGATCTGCTTAGGGTTAGGATTAAGGTTAGGCTTCTTTTTAGTGTTAGCACTAGGGTTCAGGTGGGTTTAGCATTATGGTTAGGTTTAGGGTTAGGGTTATGGTTAGCTTTACGGCTCAGGTTGTGGATAGGTTAATGATTCGCGTTAATGTTAGGGTTAGGGTTAGGGTTAGTGTTAGGCATAGGGTTGGGATTAAGGTTAGGTTTGTTGTTGGTGCTAGGTTTCTGGTTAGGGTTAGGGTTAGGATTCAGCTACATGTTAGGTTAGTCTTCAGATTCAGTTTACGGTTAGGGTTATGATCAGGTTAGGGTTAGTGTTACTTTTGGTGTTAGGGTTAGCGTTAGGGTTCAGTTTAGGGCAAGGTATACTATTCGGGTTAGTGTTAGTGTTAGAGTTAGGATTCAGTTTCAGTTTACAGTTAGGATTGCATTCGGATTAGGTATTAGGGACAGGCTTTGTTTTCGGGTTAGCTTTATGGATTGGGTTAGGGTTCTGTTTCAGTTTAGAGTTAGCATTCAGGCTCTAGTTATGGTTAGGGTTAGGTGTTCGGTACCGTTTAGACTTAGCATTCAGGTACGGGTTAGCGTTAATATTCTGTTTATGCTAAAGGTGAGGGTTCTGGTAAAGGTTAGGGTTATCGTTAGAGTTCGGTTCAGTTTGGGGTTACAGGTAGTTTGGGTCAGTGTTAGGTTTAGGCTATGGTTTGGGTTCTGTTTAGAGTTAGGGTTAGGTTTCAGGTTCAGTTTAGATTTAGGCTTTTGTTTCAGTTAGGGCTGTATTTAGGGTTAGGGTTCAGTTTAGGCTTAGTATTAGCATGTGGGTTAGTGTTAGTGTTAGGTTTAGAGTTAGGGTTAGGTTTTCAGTTACGGATAAGGTTTGGATTCCTGGTTGAGTTAGGGTTAAGGTTAAGGTTAACTCTAACCTTGGGCACTTGGAGGACCAGGGTTTCACTAATCCAGAGAAGAGGCTGGGGCCTGTCGCCTGAAGGGCACACCAAGGGTGGCCCCAGACCCTTAGACCTCCGTCCTGCTGAGGCCAAACTCACTGCAATGCCATATGCCTGTCTCCACACTTGTCACTCTACAGAGGCTTTCCTCTACCTGGCTGGAGATGAAAAGTGTGGGCGTGGGGTGAGGCCATGGTTTAGTCATTCCAGGAAGAAATGAGGCCCAGGACAAAGCAGCTGGCCCCGGCAGAGCCTTGACCTCGCACCCCAGTCCGCCTTGGCAGGCAGGGCCAGACTACCACTTCCAAAGAAGAGAAGTGGCTGGTGACCTGAGTGGGTGTGGGGGAATAGGAGGGAGACAATAGCTGAAGCCAAGTCAACAAGGGCAGCATTCCTTCTTCACCTGCACGTGGCAAGTGTCAGAGAGCGCCCCACTTGGTCAGAGACCAGTGGGCAGACGAGGCGTTCAATGAGGACCCCCGAGGCCCGGTGGCTGTGCATGTGCCCTGGGCCTGACACATTGAACCCAAGCCCTCAGGGCTCCTGGAGAGACAAGAGAAAGATGGGCCCAAGGGAGAGGTAGGCAAGGTGGGCAGGTTGAGCCCGCATCTCTCCTCAGGTCCCTGAGAGAGAAAGAGAGAGACACAGAGAAACTGAGAGAGAGAGAGATCCCTGAACTATGAGTCGCTGCCTCCACCACTGGTACCAACTCACACACCATCACACTTCCTCCCACCACCCCCATACCCGCCCCTGGGCCAGCCCCACCACAGAGAGGTTGGTTCCTTGTCACTTCCATGCTGTCCCTTCGGGACCTGATGCCAGAGCAGGGGAAAATATTCAAACAAAGTTTCCCATGTCACTATCCATGACAATGGTCTTCTTTCCCTCTCAAATCTGACAACCCCACCCCCAAAATCCTCCTTTGTCTTAATCTGAAGATAGTATTGAAGAGGAGAATCTCTGCCATTGTGTTGAGAGACTCAGTTTCCCTTGTTTCTCCCATCTACACATGTTGTTAATCTTGAGATTATTTTCTCCAGCTAACCTGTACTGTAAATGATTTCTCCAGCCATAAGAAATTTAAGGGAAAGGGCGGAAGAGGGCTCTCACTCTGCCCCCGAGAGCCCTCAGCTGGGTCCCTCCCTCAGACTTGGCCAGGGACAGCCCATACCCAGAGGCCATCTCCCGGGGCATCCCAGGAAAGGCTCACTGCCAGCCCCCATCCTCTCACCACTGTCAAGTCCATCGTCCTCCCTCAGGATGCCTGGGCAGGTCAGAGACCCGGGTGTGTGAGGCAGCTAGATCCCAGGTCTGGTACACCGGTTTCAAGGCAGCTTCCACCTCTGACGGTGCCCAACACATGCCCCAGAAAACTTGGTGGCAGGCCCCAGGGCTCTTTCCTTTGGAACATGTGCCCTTGGAAGGGGCCTGGCCCAGAAGTGTGGGCCAGCCGGCCAGCTGGCCAACTTGGGACAAAACAGGCGAGCCGAACCATCCTTCCAGTTGCCCTGGGCTTGACACTGGCGACCTCAGGAAGAGGGCCTCACTGGTGCCCTTCATCGTGGATTTCTCCCCAGAGTCGTGTCCTGGGCACTAGGAAGACCAGGCCCTCCCGACTCCAGAGAAGAGACTGGGACCTGTTGCCAGAAGGGCTTTTCCAGTGTGGCCCCAGCTCACTGGGCCTGCGGCCTGCTGGGACCACACTCACTGCTTTGCCATATGCCTGTTCCGGTCCTTCTGACTCCACAGAGCCTCTCCTCCACCTGGCTGGAGTTGACAAGTACAGGCGTGGGGTGAGGCCATGGTTTTGTCTTTCCAGGAAGAAATGAGGCCCGGCATGAAGCAGCTGGCCGAGGCAGAGCCTTGACCTCGCACCCCAGTCCGCCTTTGGCTACCAGGGCCAGACCAGCACTTCCAAAGAAGGGAAGCATCCGGCGAGCTGAGTGAAAGTGGTCGAATAGGAGGGAGACAACAGCTGAAGCCAAGTCAAGAAGGGTAGTTCTCCTTCTTCACCTTCAACTGGCAGGCACAAAAGAGCGCCCCACCTTGTCTCAGACTCTTGGGCGGGCAGGGTCTTCACTGTGGACCCTTGAGGCCCAACTGCTGTGCATGCGCCCTTTGCCTGAGTTGTTGAACTCAAGCCGCAGGTCTCCCAGGGTGGCTAGAAAAAGAATGGCCCATGGGAGAGGTAGGAGAGGTGCACAGGGTGCGCCTCCCCTCCTCTCCTCAGGGCACCGAGAGGGGGAGACACAGAGAGAGCCAGAGAGACCGAGAGAGAGAGAGGTCCCTGACCTCTCTAGATTTCAGGTTAGAGTTAGAGTTTAGTTTAGCTTCGGAGTATGATCAGGTTATTGTTAGGGTTAGTGTTACCATTAGGGTTAGGGTTAGGGTTAGCATTAGGGTTAGGATTCTGGGTAGGGTTAGGGTTTGGGCTTGGTACAGGTTTGTTTTACATGTAGGCTTAGGTTTAAAATTTAGGGTTACAGTTAGGGTTAGGATTAGGGTAAGTAGTCTGGTTCAGTTTAGTGTTAGAGTTAGTATTAGGTTTCGAGTTAGAGTTAGAGTTAAGGTTAGGGTTAGGTTTAGTGTTAGTGTTAGTTTTCGGGTTAGGGTCAGGGTTAGGGTTTGCTTTCGGTATCGGTTTAGGCTCAGTGTTATGGTCGGGTTAGGCTTCAGGTTAGGGTTAGGTTTTGGGCTCGGGTTAGGGTTCTTGTTAGGATTAGGATTCAGATTAGAGTTCTGGTTAGGTTTAGGTTTAGGGTTAGTGTTAGGATTAGGGTTATGATTAAGTTTTAGGTTCAGGAAAGTCTTACCTTTAGCATTAGGTTTCTTGTTAGGGTTAGGGTTAGAGTTAGGGCTAGGTTTAGGTTTAGGGTTAAGGTTGGGTTCAGATTATGGTTATGGTTAGGGTTAGGTTTTAGTTTCGGATTAGGGTTAGGGTTAAAGTTAGGGTTCAATTTAGTCTTAGAATTAGGGCTAGGGTTAGGGTTATGGTTGGGTTTGGATTAGGGTTCAGGTTAAGCTTAGTGTTAGCATTTGGGTTAGAATTACGGTTAGAGTTCGGGTTAGGGTTAGGGTTAACAATAGGGTTCCGGTTAGGGTAAGGTTATTTTTAGTGTTAGGGCTAGTGTTCGAGTTAGGGTTAGGGTTAGGGTTCGGTTTCAGGCTCTGGTTACAGTTAGGGTTAGAGTTCAGGCTAGGATTAGGGTTATAGTTAGGGTTACGGTTCGGGTTAGGGCTGCTGGTAGGGTTAGGGTTAATATTCCTGTTATGTTTAGAGTTAGGTAAAGTTAGGGTTGTTTTCAGGTTAGAGTTAGGGCCAGGTTTCGGGTTCATGTTCTAGATAGGGTTAGGGTTATGTTTTGCTTTTTTGTCATGGTTAGGATTAAGCTTACTGTTAGGGTTATGTTAACGTTTAGGGTGAGGTTAGTGTTTGGCTGGGTTAGGATTAGAGTTTAGGTTCTCCATGGGGTTAGCGTTACCGTCACATTAGGCTTTGTGTTTGTGTTAATTTTAGGGCAAGTGTTAAGGTTGGGGTTAGAGTCAAGGTTAGGGTTGGGGTTCGTGTTAAGCTTAGAGTTATTGTTAGGGTTTGGGTTAGATTTAAGCTTAGGGTTAGGGCTAGGTTTAGGGTTAGTTTTGGATTAGGGGTAGGGCTGGGTTTAGGTTGGGTTTTGGTTCGAGTTAGGGTTAGGTTTAGGATTCAGGTTGGGCTTAGAGTTAAGGTTAGTTTTCGCGTTAGAGTTAGCGTTATGGTTACATTTAGGATTCAGGTTGGTGTTAACGTTAGGGTTAGGGTTAGGGTTAGTGTTCACCTTAGGTTTAGGGTTAGTTCTAGGGGTTAGGGTTGGGTTCTGGTTCGATTTAAGGCTGGGGTTCAGTTTAGGGTTAGGGTTCCAGTTCATGTTCATGTTAGAGTTAGGATTAGGGTTACTGTGAGGCTTAGGCTTAAGTTTATTGTAAGGTTTGCCTTCGGATTGGGGTTAGGTTTAGGTTTTGGGTGGGGATAAGAATAGGTTTAAGGTTAGAGTTGGATTAGGCTTTGGGTTAGGGTTACTTTTGGGGTCTGGGTTAGGGTTTGGGTTAGGGTTAGACTTATGCTTAGGGCTAGGTTTAGGGTTAGTGTTGGGTTTGGTTAGGGTTACTGTTAGGGTTCATGTTAGGGTTAGGGTTATGTTTAGTCTTAGGGTTAGTGTTCAGAGTAGGGTTAGGGTTAGCTTTCAGGTTCTGGTTAGGGTTAGGATTAGCCGTAGGATTTGGGTTAAGGTTAGGACCAGGGTTCAGGTTAGAGTTGGTTTCAGGTTAGGGTTAGGTTTAGGCTTTGGGTAAGATTAGTGTTAGTGTTAGGGTTAGGGTTAGGATTGAGGTTAAGGTTAGGATTAGGGTTAGGGTATGGTTTCAGGTTCAAGATTGGATTAAAGTTATGGTTAGGGTCGGGTTAATTTTAGGGTTAGGATTTGGGTTAAGGATAGGTTTAGGGGTAGTGTTAAGGTTAGGGTTCGGATTTGGGTTAGGGTTATGGTTATCGTTAAGGTTTGGGTTAGGGTTGGGATTGGTTTGGCTTATGGTTAGTGTTAGGTTCATGTTAGGGTTAGGTTTAGGTTTAGAATTAGTGTTCAGATTAGGGTTAGGGTTAGGTTTCGGGTTCAGGTTAGGGTTAGTATTAGCGGTAGGGTTGGTGTTATGGTAATGGCTAGGTTTCAAGTTAGGGTTGGGTTTGGGTTAGGGTTAGGGTTCGGTTGAGCGTTAGGGTTAGGGTTAGGGTTGGGATTATGCTTAGGATTAGGTTTCGGATTTGGGTTATGGTTAGGCTTAGGGTTAGTGCTAGGGTTGGGCTCAGCTTAGGGTTAAGTTTAGAGTGCAGCTTATTGTTAGGGCTAGTGTTCTGGTTAGGTTTAGGGTTAGGCTCATGGTTAGGGTTCAGGCCCGGGTTACGGTTAACGTTAGGTTTCATGTTAGTGTAAAGTTTATGGTGAAAATTAGGGTTAGGGCTAAGGTTAGAGTTAGGATTGGGTTGGGTTAGTGTTAGCATTATGGTTAGGGTTAGGTTTAGTGTTAGGTTTAGGGTTTGGGTTAGGTTTAGAGTTAGGATTCGGGTTCAGGTTAGGGTTAGGGTTACTGGTAGGGTTTGGGTTATGGTTAGGCTTAGAGTTAAGGCTAAGTTTAGGATTATAGTTGGGTTTGGTTAGTGTTCTGGTTAGGCTTGTGGTTAAGATTAGTGTTAGGTTTCATGATAGTGTTAGGGTGAGGGTTACTGTTTGGGTTAAGGTTAGGCTTATGTTTGCATTTCAGTTAGATTTAAGGTTTGCGTTCAGGTTAGGGTTCGTTTTAGGGTTAGTGTTAGGGTTAGAGTTCGGGTTACAGTCAGGGTTAGGTTTCAGGTTAGTGTTAGGGTTGGGGTTGGAGTTAGGGCTAAGGTTATGTGTATGGTTAGTTTTAGGCTTAGGGTACGGGCACCGGTTTTATTTAGGGTTAATGTTAGTGGTAGGGTTTAAGGTTAGGGTTAGGATTAGGGTTAGTGTTCGGTTAGGGTTAGGGTTTGCGTTAACATTAGGGTTAGGGTTAAGTTTAGGTTTACAGTTCGGGTTTGGTTAGTTTAGCTTTAGGGTGGGGTTATGCTTTCGGTTATGGTTACGATTTGGTTCGGGTTAGGGTTTGTGTTAGGGTTAGGCTTAGGGTTATGGTTCGTATTAGGGTTAGGGCTAGTGCTCGGGTTAGGGGTTGGTTGGGTTAGGGCTAGGGTTTGATTTAGGTTTAGGGTTAGTTCTAGTGTTAGAGTAAGTGTTTAGGTTAGGGTTAGATTAGGATTAGAGTTCTGGTTAGTGTTAGTATTTGGGTTTGGGTTCAGTTTAGGGTTAGCATTCATGTTAGTGTTCGGGTTAGGGTTAGGGTATATGTTATTCTTAGGATTATGGTGTGGGTTAGTGTTGTGGTTCGAGTTAGGGTTAGGGTTCAGGTTCGGGTTAAGGTTAAGTTTAGTGTTTGGGTCAGGAATACAGTTCTGGTTAGGGTTTGGGTTAGGTTTAGAATTGGATTTTTTGTTTGGTTTAGGGTCAGGGCAGTGTTAGTTTTAGGGTTTCTGTTAGGGTTAGGGATAGGTTTAATGTTATGTTTAGGGTTAGGGCCATTTCTAGTGTTAGTGCTAAGATTAGGACTAGTTCTAGGACTTGGTGAATGTTTACGGTTCGTTCTAGAGCCAGGGTTAGTGTCAGGTCTAAGACTGGTTTAGGGTTAGGTCCAAGGCAAAGGGTAGGCTTAGTGTTAAAATTAGAGTTAGGGTTATTGTTGGTTAAGGCTAAGGTTAGGGTTATGGTTAGTGTAAGGTTTAGGGCCATTGCTAAGGTTAAGGCTAAGGTTAGGGTTATGTCTAAGGCTTGGTCAAGCATTAAGTTGTGGGCTAGGGCTAGTGTTAGCCTCAGGTCTAGCACAATGTGAGGGTTAGGATTAGGGTTAAGGTTAGCTTTAGGGTGAGGTTTAGCGTTTGGGTTAGAGTTAGTGTTGCTTATGGGTAGGGAAGGGTTACTGTTAGGGCTAGGGCTGGGTTATGATTAGCTAGTGCTGGGTTATGATTTGATAGGGCTAGGATTAGTGTTATGGTTATTATTAGTGTTAGGGGAGGTGGTTTGAGTTTCGGTTAAGGTTAGGTTTAGCGGTAGGTGTAGGATTAGGAATAGGGCTAAGTTTTGTGTTAGGACTGGTTTAGGGCTACAGCAATGGCTAGGGTTAGGGTTACGGTTGGTTTACGTGTAGGGTTAGGGTGAAGGTAAGGGGTGGGTGTAGTGTTAGGGTTAGTGTTATGGCAACAGTTATCAGTAGGGCTGGGCTAAAGGCTAGGTTTATTTATTATATTTAGTGTTAGGTTTCTCTTTAAGTTTATGCCTAGATTTATTTTTATGGTTAGGTATGGGGCAGGTTTTGAGGTTATGGCTAGGGGTAGGATTAGATTTAGGTCTGACGTTAGTGTTGGGTGTGTCTTAGGGTTGGGACAATGGAAAGGGTAGGAGTAGGCATAGGGTTTTGGTTTGGATTAGGACGAGGGTTATAGTTAGGGTTATGCTAGTGTTAGGTTTACTGTTAGGGTTAGGGCTAGGACTAGGTTTAAAGTTAGAGTTCGAGTTTTCTTAGGGTTACAGTTACAGTGAGTGTTAGGGTTAGGCATATGATTAGGGTTAGTGCTCGGGCTAGTTTTATGGTTTGGGATAAGTTTATGCTTAGAGCTAAAGTTGGGTTAGAGTTCGTAATACAAAGCTCAACCCTAGCCCTGAAAGTAATGCTAATATTAATCCAAATGTGAAGCCTAATTATCACCATAGCCCTAACCTTAATCCTAACCCTAACCATAGCCCTAGAACTAACCTTATCCCTAACCCAACCCTAAGGCTAACCCTACATTTACACCTACACTAAACCTACGCCTACCACTAACCCTATGCCTGACCCTTATTGCAACCCAACCCCAATACAGACACTAACCCTAACCCTAACAATGATCCAAGATCTAGCACTAAACCTAAGCCTAGCCCTATCCCTAACATTAGAGTCCAAGACTTAACCCTAACCCTGGCACTAGCCCTAGCTCTAACCCTAACCCTAACTGTAATGGTACACCTAACCCTTGCCCTAGAGCTAGCCCTAACCTAACCCTACACATGAAACTAATCCTAGCCCTAGCCCTAGACCTAAAACCCAGACTTGTCACTAGCCATAACACTAACCCTATCTCTAAGCCTAGCTCCTGACCCTAACCTTAACCCTAACACTAACCCGATGCTAACTCAAGTACAAATACTAAGGCTAACACTAACCTTAACTCTAACCCAAACAATAACCCTAACACTAACACTAATACTACCCTAACCCTAACCCTAACCCTAACCCACACCCTATCTCTAACCCTAAACTTAAACTTAAGCCTAATGCAACCCAAACCCCAACCCTAACCCTGCTTCTCTCTATAAACTAACTCTAACCCTAACCAAAAACCTAACACTAGCCCTATCCTTAACCCTAACACTAATCCAAGCCCTACCCCTACACCTACCCAAACACTAACCCTAGCCTTAATCCAATAGGAAGTCTAAACCTACCCCTACCCCTAAGACTAATCTTATGCGGAACCCTAACACTAGCACAAACACTTATATTAACCATAACACTAAAACAAGACCTCCCCCACCTCTAACTTTACCTCTAACTTTAACCCTAAACCTAACCCTAACTGTGCCCTTATCCCTACAGCTACCCTTAACCCAAACACTTAGCATACCCCTAACCCTAACCCTAAGCCTAACACTAATCTTAGACAGAGTCCTAACACAAAGCCTTGCCTTAGCTCTAACACTAACTCTAACCCTATTCCTAACACTAAGCCAAACCCAAACCCTAAACGTAATGGTAACCCTAACACTAAACCTACTTTTAAACCTAACCCTAACCCTAACATTAGCCCTCACCCTAACCCAATTGTTAAGCCTAACGTTAGGCATAACAAAAATGCTAGCCCTACACACAACACTAACCCTAAAGCTAGCACTAACCATAACCCTAACCCTAGCACTAGACCTAACCCTACACCTAATCATAACACTCCACACAAGCCCTAACCCTAACACAAATCCAAGCCCCAGACCTGACCCTAAACTTAGCCCCAGACATGACCATATCCCTAATCCTAACCATATCTCTAGCCCTAACTGTAACCCTGACCATAACTATAGACCTAGGAATAGCCCTAATGATAACCCTAGCCCTTTCCATAGCCCGGCCCTAACGCTAACTCTAACACCAGCACTATTCCTAAACTTAGCACTAACAATAAGGCTAACCTTAACGATAGCCATAAAGCCAACCATAACCCTAGTCCTAACCCTAACCCTAAGCCTAGCCCTTACCCTATACCCTAGCTCTAACCATAACCCTAACCCAACCCTAACTGTAAACCTAAGGCTAACCCTAGCCAAAACGCTAGGTCTAGCCCTAGCTCTAAACATAACACTAGCCCTAGCCTAGCCCTAAACCTGACTCTAGAGCTAACAGTAGACCTAGCCTTAACACTAATCGTAGCCCTAGCCCTAGTCCTAACCCTTGCACTAAACCTCAGCCTAAGCCTAGTCCTCGCCATAAAACCAACAATAACCCTAAGCCTAACCCTAGCACTAATTTTAACCATAACACTAAACTTAGCCCTAAGCCTAGCCCTTGCAATAACCATAAGCCTAACCCTTACCCTAACTCTAACCCTAACTCTATACTTAACCATAACGCTAACCTCTGGCCCTAACACTAACCCTGGCAATAACCCTAAACATAGCCTTAGCCCTAGACTTAGCCTTAACCCTAAACCTAGCCCTAGACATAAACCTAGCCACAAGCCTAACCCTAAACCTATTGCTAGCCATACCCTAACCCAAACGCTAACCCAGCCTTAGACCTAACCCCACACCTCACCCTAAGCCTAGCTCTATCACTAACCTTAACCCTAACCAAAACCCTAAAACTAACGCTAACACTAACCTTAACACACACCATTGGTTTGATTTCAATATATGTGAATGTTGTCACACACAATAGGTGTGATGTCATACATAAAAATCTGAATTATGTCACAAAAAATGTGAATGGTGTCACACATATCAGTGGGTGTGTTTTCACACACAAGTGTCAGCCTTGTCACACATACACCATTGGTGTGATGTCACACACACATTGAGTGACGTCAGACACAATGTCTGTGAAGGCACACACCAACTTGGTGAAGTCACAGACAATGTGTGTGGTGTCTCACACGATAATGAGTGTGAATTCACACAAACTGAGAGTTATACAATACACTTACGTGGGATTTAAGTCAGAGTAAAATGTGAGAGATTTCACAGAAACCTGGGTGTTATTTCATACATAAGAGCGGATGTCACATCACAGTGAATAATATGACTGCCGTCACACACAATGGGAGTGGTATCACACAATTTGTGAGATGTGACTGGCTATCCTCGTGTTATCGCAATTACGGTATGTGATGTCCAAAAAAGGGTGTGAAGTCACACATAATGATTACAGTGATGTCGCACATAAAATGTGAATGATGTCACAAGCACAACGTTGGAGTCATGTCAAACACAGTATTACAGTGATGCCACACTCAATTGGTGTGATGTCATACATAATACTGAGAGTGACACCAACATAATAACGGTTGGGATATCATATGCTAATTGTTTGATGTCACACACAATTGATGTGATGTGACACACAATGAGGATGTTGTCACACACACAAGTGGTGTGATGTCACCGATAACCGTGTGTGTCACATCATGCATAATGATAGGAGTGATATCACATGCACACAATGGGAGTGATGTCACAGTATAAAATGTGATTTATGTCAAAGGGACACAACGATGTCACACACAGCCGTGGGAGTGTTGTCGTACAATTCGTATGATGTCACACATAATGTGAGTGATGTCACACAGAAACATGTGAGTAATATAGCAGAGGACTCGTGACTGATGTCACACACATGTCATGATGTCACACTATTGCTGTGATGTCATAAACACAACAGGCATGTTATCACAAATAACAGAGAGATGTCGCTCCAAATATATGAATGAAGTCACAGAAACGCCATGGAAGTGGTGTCACAACACTAGTAGAGTGATGTCCTCGAGAATCAGTGTGACGTCACACAGACTATTGGCAGTAACATCACACTTAACAATAGCGATTTCATATGCTAAATTGCATTCATGTCACACGCAATTGGTGTGATGTCAATATCTGTGCATATTGTCATGCTCATAATAGGTGTGATGTCATACATAAAAATGTGTCTTATGTAACCAAAAAGGGAATTGTGTCACACACATCAATGGGTGTGTTTTTAGACACAAATGTGAGCCCTGTCACAAGTGCACCATTGGTGTGATGTGACACACACATTGAGTGATGTCAAACACACAGTGTGTGAGAAAGCTCACACCAACCTGGTGAAGTCACAGACAACAGGAGTGGTGTCTAAGGAAAATGAGTGTATATTCACACATAGCAATGAGAGTTACACAAAACACACCAGTGCGATATGTCAGAGTAAAACGTGAGAAACTTCACAGAAACCTGGATATAACTTCATACATAACAGTGGGTGTCACATCACAGTTAAGAATATGACTGCCACCACACATAATGGGAGTGATATCACACAATTTGAGAGGTGTGACCGTCGATCCCAGTGTTATCACACACAAGGTGTGTAATGTACCAAAAGGGGTTGATGTCACACAGAACGATTGGAGTGATGTCAGACACAAAACATGAGCCATGTCACACACCATTGGAGTGATGTCAAACACTATCAGAGTGATGCCACACTCAATTGGTGTGATGTCATACATAATACTGGGAGTGACACCACACATACTAATGGTTTGATATCATATGACAAGGTTGATGTCATTCACAATTGATGAGATGTGACACTCAAGGAGGGTGTTGTCACACACACACAAGGGGTGTGATGTCACCCATAACCAAGTTTTCACATCACGCATATCATAGGGTGTGATATCGCATGAACACAATGGGTGTGATGTTACAATTTACATGTCACAGATAGCAGTGGGGTTGATGTCACACTATTGATATAATGTCACTCATAACAATGGGAGTGATGTCACACATAAATATATGAGTAATCTCACTAAGGACACAAGACTGATATCACAAATATGCTGTTAATAGCCTACACTCAGGTTTCTATCCAATGTATTGAAAGAGCACTTCTGCTGAACTCAGCTTGCCAGTAGCTCTAGGGAACATACTCTAATGAGACCTTTTATACTTTTCACTACAACTGGTACAGATTATCTGTAACATTCATTCAATGAAAGTACAGTGTGAAGAAAAACTCCTTTTTTAAATCTGTTTATGATCGTCTTGAAAAGTCCCTTTTCAAAAGTTGCAGTTCGCGTCTTTCATTCAGGCTTACTCTTACAAGGAATGGAAGAATGTGCTTGTTGTGCTTGCTTTGCCAGTAGCTGTTAGGGAACATCTTCCTATGAAAGGGCTTAAACTTTTCACTACACAAGGAAGAGAATATCTATAATATCCATTTATGAAAAACACATCGTGGAGAAAAACTCTTGCTTGTATCTGTTTAGCATCTGCACTGAAAACTATTTTTTCAAACATTGAAGCTCACGACATTTTACTCAGTCTCTCTCTCACATTATAAGAGAGAATATTCTTACTGAGCAAAGGTTGCCATTAGCTGTAAGATCTTCCGAAGAGAGCTTTTAAGCTTTTCACTACTGCTGGGAGAAAATATCTATAACATCCATTGAAATAACATACACCGTGGAAAAAAACTCATTTTAGTTGTTAAGGATCATCTTGATGAGTAAACTTTTCAATCATTGCTCTTCATGGCCTGCACTCAGGCTTTCCCTCAAATATAATGAAAGAACACCAGTTCTGAACTCAACAGCCCTGTAGCTGTAAGTCAGTTCTTCCTTGGAGGGCTTTTAAACTTGTCACTACAGCTGGGAGAGAGTATCTGTAATATCCATAAAATGAATGTCAAACATGGAGAAAATCTCCGGTGGTATGTGTATAGTATCCTCCTGCAAATTGCCTTTTCCGTCATTGTAGTTAATGACCGTCACTCTGACTCTCTCTCCTATGTAATGCAAGAAACTACTTGCTGAACTCAGCTGGCAGGGAGCTTTAAGCAGGATCCTCCTTTGAGAGCTTGTAAACTTGCACTGCAGCTGCAAGAGAATATCTGTGACATCCATTACATGTAAGTTCTCTGTGGAGGAAAATACTTCCTTTTAGCTTCTTAGGATCATATTGTAAAGTGCCTTTTCATCTTTGCAGTTGATTGCATGCACTCAGGCTTCCTTCCTGATATAAAAGAAAACACCCCTGCTAAACCTACTTTACAAGTAGCTGTAAGGAACACCTTCCTAGGAGAGTTTCCACTAACCATCACATCTCAGAAAGAAGCTGTATCACATCCATTCAATGAAAGTACACCGTGAAGAAAACCTACACTTGAAGTGTTTATGATCATCTTCTTAAGTGGCTTTAAATGCACTGAAGATCAGTCTGTATTCAGGGTATCACTAAAATATCATGATGACCATTATTTCTTAAGACAGCTTGCCAATATCTGTTAGTAACATCTTCATATAAGATTTAAAATTTCAGTACCACTGGGAGAGTGTATCTATAACATCCCTAAAAGGCAAGTCTAGTATGTATAAAATTTCTTGCTTCTATCTGTATACGACTATCCTGATAATTACCTTTACCAACATTGCAGTTAACTACCTTCAATCAGGAATTCTTTCCCATATAAAGCAAGAAAGATTTGCTGACCTCTGCTTGCAAGCACTTTACAGTTGGATCTGCTTCTGAGAGCTTTTAAACTTTCCACTGCAGTGGGGCAAGTATTTCGTTAACATCCCTTCCATGAACCTACTCTGTGGTGGGAAACACTTAAGGTTAGCATTTTAAGATACCTAAAGTGACTTTTCCTCTTTGCTGCTCATTGCTTGCACTGAGGCTCCCTTGCCAACGGAAAGACAAGTGGCCACTGCTCAAACAAGTTTGAAAGTAGCTGTTAGGAACAACGTCCTGTGACAGCTTTCCAACTATCACTGCAGGTGGTGCAGATGATCATTACCATCCATTCAATGAAAGTTGACTGTTCAGAGCAACTCCTGCTTGTAGGTGTTTAGGATCATATTGAGAAGAGTCTTTTAATTACTGCAGTTCAATCTGCATTCGGGGTCTGAGTAGCATATCATGATGAACACTATTGATTAACACAGATGTTCCATATCTATAGATTACATCTTCATATGAGAGGTTTTTCAGTTTCATTGCAGCTAGAGGAGAGTATCTCTAACATCCATAAAATGAAAGTCAAGTGTGGAGAAAATCTCTTCCTTGTATCTATATAGGATCATCTTGCAAATTGCCTTATCCCTCTTTGCAGTTAATGACCTTCACTCAGGCTCTCTCTCCCAAGACATGCAGGCTTAGTGTTATGGCTAGGGTTAGGGTTAGTGTTAGGTTTAGGGTTAGGGTTACTGCTAGGGCTAGGCTTAGGCCTAAGGTTAGTGTTATGGTCAGGGTTACTGTTATGGTTTAGTTTTAAGGTTATGGTTGAGGTTATGGCTAGTGATAGGGTTAGGCTTAGGTTTAGTGCTAGGATTAGGGCTAGGGCTAGGGCTAGGGCTAGGATTAGTGTTAGGGCGAGGGCTACTGTTAGCTCTAGAGTTAGGGTTAGGGCTAGTTTAGGGCTAGTGTTATGTCTAGAGCTAAGGCTAAGCCTAGCGTTCTGGCTAGGATTAGCCTTATGCTTACAGTTATTGTTAGGTCTAGGTCTAGGTCTATGTGTATGGCTAGGGTTAGAGTTAGGGTTAGGGCTATGGTTAGGGTTAGGTTTATGTTTAGGGTTAGTCCTAGTGTTGGGTTCAGGGTTAGGGTTCGTGTTAGTGTTCAGGTTCGGGTTTGTGTTCGGGTAAGTGTTCAGGTTCTGGTTCGGTTAGGGTTAAGTTTAGGGTTAGGGGTTAGGGTCATTTTTAGTGTGAGAGTTAGGGTTAAATTTAGGATTAGTATTAGTCTTGGGCTAATGGTTAACGTTAGGTTATAGATTAGGGTTAGGATTAGGGTTACCTTTAGGGGTCTGTTAGTGATAGCGCTAGGGCTAGGGCTAGGGTTAGGTTTATGGATAGGATTTGGCTTAGGGTTAGGATTAATCCTCCATTTAGGGTTAAGGTTACAGATAGTGGTTCTTGTTGGCTTTGGGCTACGGTTCGGGTTAGTGTTGGTGTTATGTCTAGGGCTAGATTGAGTTTTAGGATTAGTGCTAGGGTTCAGCTTAGGACTAGGGTCAGGGTTAGAGTTAGGTCTAGGTCTAGCGTTATGGTTAGGGCTATGGATAGGATTATAGTTCGGTTTAGGGTCATGGTTGGTGTTAGACTTAGTGGCAGGGGTACTGTTAGGTTCAAGGTTAAGGCTTGGGCTATTTATTGGGAACGGGAGAGGTAGGTTTAGGGTCATGGTTAGGGTTAGGACTAGCATTAGTTTTGTGGCTATGGTTAGGGATAAGTTTAGTGTTAGAGTTAGGATTAGGGCCAGGGCTAGGCTTAGGGCTAGGGATAGATCTGTGTTTAGGGTTAGGGTTATGGCTAGGGTAAGGGTCCGGTCTAGGGCTGGGTTAGGGTTAGGTCTAGAGCAAGTGTTAAGGGTAGCGTTACACTTAAGGTTAGGGTTTGGCATAGGGCTAGGTTTAGGCTTAGGGTTGGGTTAGACTTAGGTTTGGGGTATGGGTAGCGATTTTTGTTGGGGTTGGGGTTATGGTTACTGTTAGGGCTTGAGGTTGGGTTAGGAAGAGAGTTCTGGTTAGTCTTAGGGCTAGGCTTATGGCTAGGGCTAAGGTTAGGGTTAAGGTTGTACTTGGGGTAGGTTTAGTGTTTGGGGAGTGTCAGGGGTATGATTAGCGTTAGGATTAGGTTTTGGGAAAGGCTTAGGTTTAGGTCTAGGGTTAAAGCTAGGGTTAGGTTTAGTGTTAGAGTTCAGTTAGGTTTATGGCTATGGTTAGTGTTAGGGCTATTGTTAGCGCTAGGATGCTGGTTAGGGCTGGGGCTTGCTTTAGGCTTATTGTTAAGGCTAGGATTAGGGTTAGTGTTAGGGTTACTGTTGGGTTAGCGTTACAGGTAGCGATATGGGTAGGGTTAGGGTTAGCTTTAGGGTTAGATGTAAGATTAGGCTTATATTTAAGGTAAGTGTTAAGGTGACGGGTAAGAGTATCAGTAGAGTTAGGGGTAATGTTAGAGTTGGGTTAGAGTCAGAGTCATGGTTGGCATAGGGTTAGGGTTTGGGTTAGGGCGACTGTTAGTGTTAGCATTAAGGTTAGTGCTAGGGCTATGGCTAGTGCTATCGTTAGGACTAAGGTTAGGGTTAGGTTTAGCGTTAGTGTTAGGGCTAGCGTTAGGCAAAGGGTTAGGGGTACGGTTATGGTTAGCACTAGGGCTAGGGATAGGGCAAGGGTTAGTGCTAATTCTAGGGCTAGGTCTAGTATTATTGTTAGGGTTAGAGTAGGAGTTAGGGCTAGGCTTAGGGTTAGGGTGAGGGTTAGGGTTAAGGCTATGTTTAGGGTTAGCCTTAGGTTTATGGTTTTGGTTAGGGTTAGGGTTAGGACTAGGGCTTGCATTGCGTTTAGGGCTGGGGCTATGATTAGGTCATGGTTAGCATTAAGGTTAGGGTTAGTGTTGGATTAGTGTTAGGGTTAGGGTTGCGGTTAGGGTCAGGTCTACGGCTAGGGTACAATTTAGGCCTATGGCTGGGCTTATGGTTAAGTTTATGGTTACGGTTATGGTTAGTGGTAGATCTCGAGTTAAGCTCAGGTCTCTGTTTAGGGTTTGGGTTAGTCCTAGGTCTATTGCTAGGTTTAGGGTCAGGGTTAGGTTTAGGGTTAGTGTAGAGCTCGATTTATGTTTACGTTTAGGGGTAGGGTTAGATTTACAGCTAGGGTTAGGATTAGGTCTATGTTTCTGGTTAAGGTTATGGTTGTGTTAGGTTTAGAGTTAGTGCTAGAGTTACGAGGAGGGCTAGTGTTAGGGCAAGGATTAGGGTTAGGGCCAGGTTTAGGCCTAGGATTAGTGTTAGGTTTAGGCTTAGAGTTTGGGTTAGGTTAATAGCTACAGTTAGGGTTAAGGCTAGAGTTAGTGCTATAGTTAGTGTTAGGGGTAGGGCTGGTCCTCGGTTTAGGGTTAGGGCTAGAATTAGGTTTAAGGTAGGGTTAAGATTAGGGCTAGGCTAGGGCTAGGGTTAGAGCTAGAGCTAGGGCTATTGTTAGGGTTACGACTAAGTTAAGGATAGTGTTATGGCTAGGGCTATGCTTAGGATTAAGGCTAGATTTAGGATTAGTGTTATGGTTATGGTTAGGGATTGTTTAGGTTTTCGGTTAAGGTTAGAGATAAGGGTAGGGTTAGGGTAAGGGTTAGGTTAGGGTTAGGGTTAGTGATAGTGGTAGGAGTTGGGTTAAGGTTAGGGTTAGGTTTAGAGGAGTGGTAGGTTTAGGGGTAGGGTGAGGGTTGGGTTAGGGTTATAGTTACGGTGAGCATTAGGGCTGGTGGTAGCATGAGAGTTAACGTTAAGTCTAGAGTTAGAGTTTGGGCTAGAGTTATGCTGAGGGCTGGGTTACGCCTAGCATTAGGGGTAGGTTTAAGTGTAGGGCTAGGGTGAGGGTTATGTTTTGCATTATTTGTAAGGGCAGTTTTAGGGCTACAGCTAGGGTTACTGGTAGGTTAGGGTTACATTTAGGGTTAGGGTTTGGGTTAGGTATAGGTTTAAGGTTAGTGTCGGGTTTAGGGCTAGTGTCATGGTTAGGAGTAGGATTAGGACTAGGGTTAGGCTTAGGGTTGGACATGGGCTAGTGTTTGCATTAGGGCTAGGGCTAGGGCTAGGTTTAGGGCAGTGTTAACATTAAGGTTAGGGTTAGTGTTGGGTTACGGTTAGGGTTAGAGTTAGGGTCACCTCTAGGGCTAGGGTTGCGGTTAGGACTACAGCTAGGGTTAGAGTTAAGATAAGGTTTAGTTATAGGGTTAGTCCTAGAGCTTGGGTTAGGTTTATTTTTAGTGGTAGTGTTAGGGTTAGAGGTAAGTTTAGGTTAGGTATAGGGCTAGGGCAATGGCTGGGGCTAGTTTTTGTTAGGGATAGAGTTACGGTTAGTGTTAGGGATCAAACTAGGGTTAGGGCTGTGGCTCAGACTAGGATAAGTGTTAGGGTCAGGGTTAGCATAGGGCTCAGTTAGAGTTAGGGTTAATGATCGGTTACGTTTAACGTTAGGGGTAGGGTTAGCTGTAGAGCTCAGTTAGAGTTAGCATTAAATTTAGGGGTAAGGGTAGGGGTGGCGTTAGAGGTCGGTTTGGATTAGGGTTAGGTTTAGAGTTAGTGGTAGGTGTAGGTGCAGGATTCAGATTAGTGTTAGGGTAAAGTTAGGGTTAAGGTTATGTTTGGGACAGGGTGAATGTTAGTTATATGGTTAGCGGTAGGGTTAGGGTTCAGGTTAAATTTAGGGATTGGGTAGTGTTCGGATTAGGATTAGGGGAGAAGTAGGTGTAGGAGTAGAGTTAGGCTTAGGGTTAAGGCTTGTGTTAGTGCTAGGACTGGAGTTAGGGTTAGTGTTAGGGTTCAATTAAGGTTAGGTTTTGCAGAGCGGTATGTGTTGGATAGTGTTAGGGTTGGTGTTAGAGTTAGGGTTAGAGATAAGGTTAGGGCTAGGGCTAGGGTTAGAGTTAGGGGTATGGTTAGGTTTAGGATTTTAGCTAGTGTTAGGAATAGTGTTAGTGTTAGGGGTGGAGTTAGGGTTGTGTTTGGGTTTGGGTTAGTGTTAGTTCTATGGTTAGTGGTAAGGTTGGGGTTAGGGTTGCATTCGAGTTTGCTTTAAGGTTACAAAGGGGGAATGGTTTGGGTTAGGGTTATGGTTAGGGGAGGAGTACCTGTAGGGATTGTTTTAGGGTTAGTGTTAGGGTTAACGTCAGTGGTAGTTGTAGGGATTGGGTTAGGGTTAGTTTTAGGGTTAGGGTTAGATTTAGGTTTACGGCTAGTGGCATTAGGGTCTAGAGCCACGGTTAGGGTTAAGGATAGGTTTATGGTTAGAGTTAGGTCTGGGGTACAGTTAGGGTTAGGGTTTGAGTTTGTTTTAAATTTAGGGTTAGGGTTAATGCTGGGTCTAGGGCTGGTTTTAGGGTTAAGCTAGAGTTAGGGTTAGGGTGAGTGTTAGGGTTAGGGCAAGGGTTTGGGTTAGGATTAGGGCTGGGATTAGTGTTGGGGTTAGGGTTGTGGTTGGGTTAGATTAAAGGTTAATCTTAGGGTTCAGGGTAGTGTTAGGGGTAGGCATAGGGTTAAGTTTAGGGTTAGCGTTAGAATTAGGGTTCGGGTCAGACGCCTAGGTAGGCGGTGGCTAAGATTTAGGGTTATGGTTACAGTTAAGCTTAGGGTTAAGAGTTAGGTGTAGGGGTAGGATTGGGGTTATTATTATGTTTACAATTAGTGTTAGTGTTATCATTAGGGATTGGGTTATGTTTAGGCTTAATGTTAGGGTTAGGGTTACAGTTAGGGTTGGGTTTAGGGTTGGGTTAGGGTTAGGGTCTGTGTTACCTTAAGTCTTAGGGTCTGGGTAAAGCGTGTTTTAGGGATAGGGATAGGATTACACTTAAGGTTAGGGGTAGTGATACGGTCAGCTTTGGGAATCGCGTTAGGGTTAGCATTAGGGCCAGGGCTAGAGTTAGGGCTAGGGTTAAGTTTATGGCTAGGACTTGGTCTAGGGCTAGCTTTAGGGTTTGGGCTAGCATTAGGTTCAGTTCTACTGCTTGAGTTAGTGTCAGATCTAGGACTAGGCATAGGGCTGCGTTTTGTGTTAGTGTTCAGAGTGGGGCTAAGTGTTAGGCCCAGTTTTAGGGTTAAGTTTACAGTTAGTGTTAGGTCTAGGGCTGGGGCTCCTGCTAGGATTATGGTTAACATTAGGGTTAGTATTAATGTTAGGGATAGTGTTAGGGGTCAGGTGATGATAAAGATTAGGGTTAGTGTTGGGGCTGGGTTTAGGGTTAGGGTTAGTGTAAGTCTTGATTTGGGGCCGGCCCCGTGGCTTAGCGGTTAAGAGTGTGCGCTCTGTTACTGGCGGCCTGGGTTGGGATCCCGGGCGTGCACCGACACACTGCTTCTCGGCCATGCTGGGGCCGAGTCCCACATACAGCAACTAGAAGGATGAGCAACTATGACATACAACTATTTACTGAGGCTTTGGGGGTTACTGAGGCTTTGGGGGAAAAAAAGGAGGAGGATTGGCAATAGATCTTAGCTCAGAGCCGGTCTTCCTCAGCATAAAGATGAGGATTAGCACAGATGTTAGCTCAGGGCTGATCTTCCTCACACACACACAAAAAAATGTCTTCGGTCAAGGTTTGGATTAGGGTTACAGTTAGAAGTAGATTTAGGTTTAGGGTGGGGCTATAGTTAGGGTTAGGGTTAGTGCTAGGGTTAGTTTTAGGGTTAGGTTTATGGCTAGGGTTAGGGCTAGGTTTAGGGCTAGGTTTAGTGTTAGTTTTAGGTTTATGGTTATGGTCAGGGTCAATGCTAGGCATTTGTTTAGGGTTAGTCGCATTGTTAGGGTTAGGGTTAGGTTTAAGGTTATTATAGGGGTGGGGCTACAGTTAGCATAAGTTTTAGGATTAGAGGTAGGTGTAGAGATAGGGGTGGGGTTGGATTAGAGTTAAGGTTAGAGTTAGGTTTTGCGTTAGTGTTAGGGTTAGTGTAATGGTTAAGGTTAGTGTTAGGGACAGGGCTAGGTTTAGGGTTATGACTAGTGTTATAGTTAGTGTTAGAACTAGGGCTAGGGTTAGGATGAGAACTAAGGCTAGGATTAGTGTAAAGGTTAGTATTAGGGTTGGGTTATACTTGGTGTTATGGGTAGGGCTAAACGTTTGTTTAGGTTTAGATTTAGGGGAGGGGTAGGTGTAGGGGTAGTGTTAGGGTTAGGGTTGTGTTAGGGTTAGGGTTAAAGATAAGGTTATGGCTAAGGATAGGGTTAGAATTAAGGTTCACTTTAGCGTTAGGGTTAGGGTTAAGTTTGGTTTAGGTGTAGAGGTAGAGGTAGGGGTAGGGTTAATAGTGTGTTAGGTTTAGGGGTAGGAGTAGTAGGATCGGTAGGTGTTGGGTTAGTGTTTGGGTTAGGGGAGGGGTAGGGGGTTGGGTACAGTTAGGGTTGGGGTTAGGGTTGGGGTTGGTGTTAGGGTTAGAGTTATGCCTAGGACTAAGTTTAGGATTAGGTCTCGTGTTGGGCTATGGTTATGGTTATGGTGAGAGTTAGGGGTAGGTTTAGCGTTAGAGTTAGGGTTAGGGCTAGAGTTCAAGTTAGGGCAATGGTTAGGGTTAGAGCTAATGTTAGGCCGAGATTTATAGATAGGTTTAGGACTAGGGTTAGTGTGGGTTAGTATAAGAGTTTGGCTTAGGGGTAGTTTTAGATCTACGGTTAAGGTTAGTGCCACGTTAAAGTTACAGTTAAGTTTATTGTTTGGTTTAGGGCTAGCGTTAGGGTTGAGGCTAGGCTTATGTTCAAGGCTTAGGGTTAGGGTTAGAACTAGGGCTAGGGTTGGGTTTAGTGCTATGGTTAAGGTTAGCCTTAGTGTTAGTACTAAGTTTAGGGATAGTGCTAGTGTTAGAGTTAGCATTAGGGCCAGGGCTGTAGAAAGGACTAGGGTTATCATTAGGGCTGGGCCTAGGTCTATAGTTATGGTTAGGATTAGAGTTAGGCCTAGAGCTAGGGTTGGGTTAGGGATATGGTCATGTCTGGGGCTAAGTTTAGGGTCAGGTCTGGGGTTTTGATTTATGTTAGGGTTAGGGCTTGTGTGGAGTGTTATGGTTAGGTGTAGGGTTAGGTCTAGTGCTAGGGTTAGGGTTATGGTTAGTGCTAGCTTTAGGGTTAGTGTTATGTGTAAGGCTAGCATTTTGGTTATGCCTAACGTTAGGTTTAGCGATTGGGTTAGGGTGAGGGCTGATGTTAGTGTTAGGGTTAGGTTTAAAAGTAAGTTTAATGTTAGAGTTACCATTATGTTTAGGGTTTGGGTTTGGCTTAGGGTTAGGAATACGGTTAGGGTTAGTGTTAGAGCTAGGGCAAGGGTTTGTGTTAGGACTCTGTCTAGGATTAGTGTTAGGCTTAGTGTTAGGGTTAAAGTTATGCTAAGTGTTTGGGTTAAGGGTATCTGTAGGGATAAGGGCACAGTTAGGGCTAGGTTTAGGATTAAAGTTAGGGGTGGGGGAGGTCTTCTTGTAATGTTATTGTTAATATTAGTGTTTGTGCTAGTGTTAGGGTTCCGCATATGATTAGTGTTAGGGGTAGGGGTAAGTTTAGGCTTCGGATTGGATTAAGGTTAGGGTTAGTGTCTGGGTAGGTGTAGGGGTAGGACTATGATTAGTGTTAGGGTTAAGGATAGTGTTAGGGTTAGCTTTTTGGTTAGGGTTAGAGTTAATTTATGGAGAGAAGCACGGGTAGGGTTGGGGTTTGGGTTGCGTTAGGCTTAGGTTTAAGGTTAGTGTTAGGGATAGAGTTTGGTTACAGTAAGGATTAGGGTTAGGGTGGTATTAGTGTTAGTGTTAGCGTTATTGTTAGGGTTAGAGTTAAGGTTAGTGTTAGCCTTAGTGTTTGTGCTAGAGTTAGTATAGGGTTAGCGTTAGGGTTAAGGTTTAGGCCAGGGCTAGTCTTAGAAATAGGGTTAGGGTTATGGTTAGTGACAGGTCTGGGTTTAGGGCTAGGGCTAGGATTACTTTCAGGTGTACGGTTGAGTTAGCGCTAGATCTAGGGCAAGGGTTAGGGGTAATGTTACAGTTTGGGTTAGAGCTAGGGTTAATGCCAGGGTTAAGGTTAAGGCTTGGACTAGGGTTAATGTTAGGGATAGGGCTAGGCTTAGGCTTAGTGCTACGTCTTGGATTATTGTTAGGGTTAGTGTTAGTGTTTGGGTTGGTGTTAGGTTGCAGTATGGGTCAGTTATAGCGTTAGTGGTAGGCGTAGGTTAGGTGTCGGGGTAAGTTTAGGGTTAGCTTTAGGTTTAGGGTTAGAGATAAGGTTAGGTCTACGGCTATGGTTAGGGTTAGGGTTAAGGTTAGGTCTATGGTGAGAATTAGGCTTCACATTCGGATTAATGTTAGCATTAGTTGTAGGACTAGGGTTGAGGTTTGCATCACGAACCCTAACCCAACTTTAGCTCAAAGCATAAGCTTATCCAAAACCCTAAAACTAGACCTAGCACTAACCCTAATCGTATGCCTACCCCTAGCACTCATTGTAACTCTAACCCTAAGCCAACTATAACACTAATTTTAAACTTAGTCCTAGCCCTAGCCATAACAGTAACCCTAACACTAGTATAACGCTAACTCTAAACATTGTTCTAATCCAAACCAAAGTCCTATGCCTACTCTTACCCTTTCCATTGTCCCAACCTTAAGGCACACCTAACACTAACGTCAGACCTAATCCTAATCCTACCCCTAGCCATAACTTCAAAACCAGCCCCATCCCTAGCCATAAAAATAAATCTAGCCATAAACTTAAAGAGAAACCTAACCCCAAATATAATAACTAAACTTAGTCTTAAGCCCAGCCCTAATGATAACTGTTGCCATAACCCTAACCTTAATACTACCCCGACAACTATTCTTCACCCTGACCCTACACGTAACCCAACCGTAACCCTAACCCTAGCCATTGCTGTAGCCCTAAACCAGTCCTAACACAAAACCTAGCCTTATTCCTAATCCTACCCCTACTGCTAAACCTAACCTTAACCGAAACACAAACCACCTCCCCTAACACTAATAATAACCCTGACACTAATCCTAGCTCTATCTAATCATAACCCAGCACTAGCTAATCATAACCCAGCCCTAGCCCTAACAGTAACCCTTCCCTACCCCTAAGCAACACTAACTCTAACCCAAACGGTAAACCTCACCCTAAACCTAACCTTAACCCTAATCTTAACCCTCACATTGTCCTAGACCTGACGCTAACACTAGCCCTAGCCCAAATCTTAATACTCGACCAAGCCTTAGACATAACCCTAACCTTAGCATTAACCCTAACAATGGCCCTAACCCTTACACTAACCCTAACCTTAACCTTAGCCCTAACCAACAATAACCCTAACCCTAATTGTAACACCAAGCCTACTCTTTTCCTTCACCTAACCCTAAACCATTCCTAGACCTGACACAAACACTGGCTCTAGAATGACCCGTAAACATTCATCAAACCCTAGAACTAATCCTAATCTTAGGACTAACACTAGCAATGGCCCTAACCCTAAACATAACACTAAATCTATCCCTAACCCTAACACAAAACCTAAAACTAACACTAACACGCACCCTAAACCTAACCAAAAACCCATGCCCACCCTTAACCCAAACCCTAACTAGAAATGTATCCGTGACACAAACACGAACCTTAACTCTAATCCCAACCTGAACTCTAACCCTAACCCGAACCACAAGCTAGCCCACATCATAACCCTAAGCCTAACACGTATCTTAACCCTAACCCAAACACTAACCTGAATGCTAACCCTAAACTGAACCCAAACCCAAATACTAACACTAACCAGAACTCTAATCCTAATCTAACCCTAACTTGAACACTTACTCTAACCCTAGAACTAACACTAAACCTAAAACAAACCCTAGCCCTAACCCAACCAACGGCGAACCCGAGCACTAGCCTTAACCCTAACATGAACCCTATCCTTAGGCCTAACTCTAACCCGAATCAAATTGTAACCATAACCAAAAGCATAATCCCACCCTAACGCTAAACCTAACCCGAGCCCGAACCGTAAACCTAAACTTAACCCTAACCCTAATCTTAACGTGAACCCTAACCCTAACCCTAACCTAACACTAACCCTAACCCTAAACCCTAACTCTAACACTAACCCTAGATAAAACCGGTGCCCGTACCCTAACCCTAACACTAACCATACCCATAACCCTAGCCCTAACCCCAACCCCAACCCTAACTCTAACCTGAAACCTAAACCTAACTGTAAACTGATCTCTAACCCTAACACTAACACTAAGCCTAAAATGAACCCTAACCCGAACACAAACCTTAAACCTAACCAGAATCCAAACATAAGCCTAACCATAACCTTAACAGTAACCCTCACCCTAACACTAGCCAGAAACCTAACATTAATCCTAACCATAAGCCTAACCAGATCCTTAACCCTTACCCTAACCCAACCCAACCGTAACCCTAACCCTAACAATAACCATAACGGAAACCCTAACAGTAACCGTCAGCCTAACCCGAACCCGAACCCTAAACCTAACCCTAAACCTAACCCTAACCATAACGCTAACCCTAAGCAAACCCAATCCTAAACCTAACCTTAAACCTAACCCTAATTCTAACCCTAAACTTTACAATAACATGAAACCTAATGGTAACCACAACCCGTACCAGAACCCTCACCATGATTCTAACCCTAAAACTACCCAGAACACTAGGCCTAAAACTAAGCCGCACTCTAACCTTAACCCTAAGCTGAACCCTAATCTTAGCCCTAAACCGAATCCTAAACCTAAACCTAAGCATAATCCCAACCCTAAACCTAACCCTAACACTAACTCTAACACTTAACCGAACCCTAACCCTAACCCAAACCCAACCCTAACTTGAAACCTAGCCATTACTGTAACACCAACCCTACCACTAATCCTAACGCTAACCTGAACCCGAAACCTAACACTAACCCTAACCCTAACCCTAATCTGAACACTAATTCTAAACCTAAACCTAGCCCTAACACTAATGCTAACATAAACCCTAACCCTAACCATAAGCCAACCAATCCTAACCCTAACACAAACCTTAACGATAACCCAACTCAAACCCGAACCCAACCCTAACCTTCAATCTAACTCTGATCCTAACCCGAACACTAACTCTAACCATAACCCTAACCTGAACCCTAGCCTAAACCTAACCCTAACCCTAACGTTAACCCCAAACTGAACCCTAACTGTAACCATAACACTAACTCTAACGTGAAAACTAACCTTAACCCTAACGCAAACTTGAATCCTAAACCTAACCCTAACTCGAAGCTAAACCCAACCTGAACCCAGCCCTATCCCTAATCCAAAACTAACCCTAAACCTAGCCCTAACTCTAAGCTTAAACATAACCCAAACTCTAACAATAACCCTAACCCGAACCCCAACCCTAACCTTGATGCTAATCCCAACCTTAACCCTTTCCCTAAAACTAACAAACACAAACCCAAAGCCTAATCCGATGGTAACGCTAACCCCATCGATAACCCACACCCTAACCCTTACCCTAAGCCAAACACTAACCTCACTCTAAACGTTAACATAACCCTAACAGTAACCCTAATCCTAACTATGACAAAAAAGCAAAACATAATCCTAACCCTATCTGGAAAATGAACCCGAAACCCGCCCTAACTCTAACCAGAAAACAACCCTGACGTTACCTAACCCTAAACATAACACAAACATTAAGCCTAACCCTAACAGCAGCCCTAATCCGAACCATAATCCTAACTATAACCCTAATCCCAGCCCGCCTCTAACCCTAAGCTCTAACTAGATCCTGAAACCGAACCCTAACCCTAACCCTAACTTGAACACTAGCCTTAACACTAAAATTAAACCTTACCCTAACTTGAACCCTATTGCTAACCCTAACCCTAACCCAAACTCTGACTGTAATTGTAACCCTAATGCTAACACAAAACCTAACCCAAACCCGAAGCCTAATCCTACCCTAACTCTAACCCTAACCTGAATCCCGAACCCAAACTGGAACCAGAACCCAATTAGACCACTAACTCTAATCTTACACCTAACCATAACCCTAAGCCAAATCCGAACCCTAACCCTTGCACTAACCCTAACCCTAACCTTAACTGTAACCCTAACCCTAACCCTAAACCTAATCTTAACCCTAACCTGAGCCTGAAAACTAACACTAACACTAACCCGAACTAGAATGCTAACCCTAACCTAACCCAACACTAAACCTAGCCCTAAATCTTAGCTTAACCATAACCCAAACCATAGCAGTAACCCTATCACTAATCCGAACCCCAACCCTAACCCTAAAACTTCCCAGATCCCAAAAACAAAGCCTAACCCCAACCCTAATGCAAACACTAACCCTAACACTAATCATAAACCTAACCCTAACCCTAACCCTAACCCAAACACTAACCTTAAACTTAACATGAATACTAACCCTAACCCTAAACCCTAACACTAACTTTAAGCCTAAAGAAAACAGGTGCTGGAACCCTGACCCTAACATTAACCAGACCCCTAAGCTGCATCCTAATCTTAAACCTAACTGTAACCCAAACAGAGCCTAAGCCTAACCCTAACAGTAACCCTAACCATAACACTGTCCTGAAACCTAACACAAATACTAACCCTAACCTTAACCCTAACTCTAACCTGAACCCTAACCCTAAACCTAACCGGAACGCAACCATAACCATAAACCTAACCCTAACAGTAACGCAATCCCTAACCCTAACCCGAACCTGCACCCAACTCTAACACTAACCCTAGGCCTAACCCTAACACTAACTAGTACCAGAACATGAACCCTAACACTAAGCCTAACCTGAAGCCTAACTCGACCCTAACCCTAACAATGACCAATCCCTAACCTGAAACCTAAGCCTCACCCTAATCCAAACACTAACCCTAAAACAAAACTGAACCTTAAACCTAACCCTAACCCTAACCGTAACGCTTACCCTAACAAGAAACCTAATCCAAACCATAACGTGAAGTTGAATCATAACACTAACCCTAACTCTTACTCTAAATCTTACTCTAACTCTAAACCTAACTTGTACCCTAACCCTAACACTAACCCTAACTGTAAACTTAACCCTAACCTTAATCCTAACATGAAACCTAACCTTAACGCTAAACATAAACCTAATCCAATCCCTAACCTTAACCCAAAACCAAACCTAAACCAAACTCTAGCCCTAACACTAACCTGAACACTATCGCTATCCCTAACCCTAACCAGAAACTGAAATCTAACCATGACACAAACACTAACACAAACCCTAAGCCTAACCCAACGAAACCCGAAGAGTAAATCTAGCCCTAACCCTAAGCCTAACCATAACTCGAACTCTAACAGCAACCTTAACCCTAAACTGAGCCATAACCCTAACTATAACCCTAACATGAATCCTGAACCTAACCGAAACTTGAACCCTAATGCTCTCCATAACCCAACGCTAACTCTAACCCTAGCGCTAACCCAAAGCCTAACCCTAACACAAACCCGAACACTAATCCTAACCCAGCCCTACCCCTAACCCTAACACAAACTCTAACCCTAACACAACCCAACTCTAACCCTAACCATAGCACTAAACCGAAGCCTAATCCTAACCCCAACCCTAATAGTAACACGAAACTTAACTCTAACCCTAACCGTTACACTAAACCAAACCCTAAACCTAACCCTGACACTAAGCAGAGCCCGACAATAACCGAAAACCTAACACGATCCAGAACCCGAACCCTAACCCTAACCCTAATCCGAACACTAACCTCTCCCTAAGTGTAACACTAACAATAACTGTAACCCTCATTCTAACCCTAAACATAACCCAAAACGTAGCACTAACACTAACCCGAACAAGAACTTGAACCCTAAACTTAACCTGAACCCCAGATCTAACCCTAACCCGAACCCAACCCTAACCCTATAGCTAAACTTTATCCTAACATGAATATTAAGCCCAACACTATCAGAAACCCTAACCTGAACCATAACCCTAACCCGAACACAACCCTAACCCTATAGCTAAACATTATCCTAAAGATGAATATTAAGCCCAACACTATCAGAAACCCTAACCTGAACCGTAACCCTAACCCTAATCCGACTCCTAGCCTGACACTAACCCTAACCCTAACATGATCTGGAAGCTCAACCCTAACAATAACACTAACCTGAACGCTAACCCTAACACTAAACCCAATCCTACCCCTAACTCTAACCCTTAAACTAAACTTAACCCTAACACTACACCGAACCATAACCCTAAATCCAGCCCTAATTCTAACCCTAACCCTAACCCGAACCCTAAAGCTAAGTGTAATCCTAAACCGAAACTGAAACCTAATCGTAACATTAATCCGAACACTAAACATAACCCTATACATAACCCAACTCCTAACCCTAAACTGAAGCCAACCGTAGTCCTAACCCTAACGTGAACCCTAACTCTAAAGCTAACCCTAAACCAAACCGAAAACCTAACCATAACCCTAATCCAAACACTAACAATAAAACTAAACCTAACGCTAACCCAAACCATAGCCCTTACCCTAACATGAAACCTAAACCTAACTCTAACCCGAAATCGAACCATAATACTAAAACTAACCCTAAACTTAACATTAACCCTAACCCTAACCCTAACCTTAACCTGAAACCTAACCCTAATGCTAACACTAACCCGAACCCGAACCCTAGCCCTAACCCGAACACTAACTCTAAATGTAATCCGAACTGGAACCCGACCACTAACCATAACCCGAACCCTATCCCTAACCCGAACACGAACCCAACCATACCCCTAAACCTAACCCTAAAACAAACCCTAAACCGATCCATAACCCTAACCCTAACCTGAATACTGACCCTACCTAACCCTAACCCTAACCCTAACTCTAACTCTAACAATTACCAGACCACTAAACCTAACCCTTACCCCAACTTGAACCCTAACACTAACCTTAAACTAAAGCTAACACAACCGCTGACCTGAAGGCTAAATCTAACCATAAACCTAAACCAAAACAGTACACGAAACCTAACTCTAACCCTAACCAGAACCCTAACCCTAACCCTAACCCCAACTCTAACCCTAACACTAACCCTAAATTAAACCCCAAACTGAACCATAACCCTAACCCTAACCTGAACCCTAACAGTAACCCGAACCTTAACCCTAATGGGAAGGCAAAGATAACCCTAATTCTAACCAAACAGCAACACTTACTGTAAGCCTAACCCTAACTCAATCCCGAACCCTAATTCTAACCCTCACCCAAAGCCTACCCCGACCCTAACACTAAACAGAATCCTAAGTCTTACCTTAACGCCAATCCTAAATGTAACACTAACCATAAACCAGCCTGAACTCTAACCCACACCCTGACCCTAACCCTAAGCGAAACTCAACCATAACCCTAACACTAACCCTAACAGTAACTCTAACCCTTACCCGAACCCGAAAGATATCCCTAAACCTAAGCCTGACCCTAACCCTAACCCTAGCATTAACCCTAACCCAAAACCTAAACCAAACCAGTACACAAAACCTAACCTGAAACCCAAGTCAAACCTTAACCCTAACAGCAACCCAACCCGAACCCTTATCCTAACCCTAAACCTAACCCAATCCCTAACCCAAACTCTAGCACGAACCTTAACCCGAAAGCCAGTAATGATTCACACTTGGATACAAAGATGTTTCTTTCTGTCAATTTACAAACCGAGAGAAGAAAGTGTGTTCTCTAAGGAATTTGAGAGTGTTCCTGTCTCTAGGAACTCCACGGCCCTGTTTCCAAACCACCTTTCAGAAGGTGATCATTAGCAGGTGGAAGGAAGGAAGACGGGGCATGAAGATACTTCCAGGAATGGATGTTATCTATAGTTTAACTCAGCTGTAGTAGTGAATGCCCCTCAGATACCAAGATGTTTCTTACCATCTTCTCACAAGCCAGGATAAGAAAGTGCGTTCTCTAAGGAATGAGACTGAGATTCTGTCTCAAGGCCCTACATGGTGCTGTGCACAACTTTCTCTGGGAAGGCCATCCTTAGGAGCTGGAAGGAAAGGAGATTGGGCATGAAGTTACTTCTAGAAATTGCTGGTATCCATCGTTTCGCTCAGCTCTAGTAGTGATTGCCACAAAGATAGAAAGATGTTTCATAACAGCTACTTACTTTCCAGGAGAAGAAAGTGCCCTCTCTAAGGCATGTGAGTGAGAGTCTCTCTGAAGGCCCTATGTGGGCCTGTGGAAAACCTTTTTGGGAAGGCAATCTTTAGGAGTGGGAAGGAAGAGAGATGGGGCATGAAGTTACTTCCAGGAATGGGTACTATACATAGTTTGTCCGAGTTGTAGTGGTGATTGCCACTCAGATACAAGGATGTCTCTTACCATCTAAATACAAGCGGGGATAAGAAAGTGCCTTCTCTAAATCATGTGAGTGAGATTGTCTCTCAAGGCCCTTCATGGGCCTGTGTAAACCTGCTTTGGCAAGGCGATCCTTATGCGCTGGAAGGAAGGGAGATCTGGCAAGATGTTTTTTCCAGGAATGGATGTTAAACATAGTCTAACTCAGCTTTAGTAGTGATTGCCACTCAGATAGAAAGATGTTTCTTTCCATCTACTTACAAGCCGAGATAAGAAAGTGCCTTCCCTAAGGCATGTGTGTGAAATCCTCTCTCAAGGCCCTCCATGGCCCTGTGCACAACCTGGTTTTGGATGGCGATCTTCAGGAGCTGGGAGAAAGGGAGATTGGGCACCAAGTTGTTTCCAGGAATGGGTCTTATACATAGTTTAACTCAGCTGTAGTAATGACTGCCACTCACAAACAAAGATGTTTCTAACCATCTACTTCCAACCCAGGATAAGAAATTCCGTTCTCTAAGGCATTTGAGAGTGATCCTGTGTCAAGGCCCTACACAGCCCTGTTTTTGTACCTGCTTTGGGAAAGTGATCCTTTGGAGCTGGAAGGAAGGGAGATTGGGCACATAGTAATTTCCAGGAATGGGAGTTATACTTAGTTTAGCTCAGCTGTAATAATGCCTGCCACTCAGATACAAACATGTTTCTAGCCATCTACTTAGAATGTAGTATGAGAAAACGTGCTCTCAATGGATTATGAGTGGGATGCTGTCGCCAGACACTACGCAGTCCTGTTTCCAAACCCGCTTTGAGAAGGCGATCCTTAGGAGCTGGAAGGAAGGGAGATTGGGCACTAAGTCATTTCCAGGAATGGGTGTCATACTTAGTTTAGCTCAGCTGTGGCAATTCTTGCCACTCAGATATAAACATGATCCTAACCATCTATTTAGAATCCGCTATCAGTAAGTGTGCTCTCTATGGCTTGTGAGTGAGATTGTCTCAAGGCAGTACATGGTCCTCGTTCCATACCGTCCTTAGGAAGGCGATCCTCATGTACTGGAAGGAAGGGATATTGGGCCTGAACTTCGTTCCAGGAACTGGTGTTATCCATAGTTTAACTCAGCTGTAGTAGTGATGCCACTCAGAAAGATGTTCCTTACCATCTACTTACAAACCGGGATAAGAAAGTTCCTTCTCTAAGACATGTGCGTGAGATTCTCTCTCAAGGCCCTACATGGCCCTGTGCAAAACCTGCTTTGGGAAGGCGATCCTTAGGAGCTGGAAGGAAGACACATTGGGCATGAAGTTACTATCAGGAATGGTTGTAATACATAGTTCAACTCAGCTGTAGTAATGAATGCCTTTCAGATACCAAGGTGTTTCATACCATCTACATTCAAACCGGGAAAAGAAATTGTGTTCTCCAAGGCATTTGAGAGTGATCCTGCCTCAAGGCCCTACATGGCCCTGTTTACAAACCTGCTTTTGGAAGGAGATCTGTAGCAGCTGGAAGGAAGGGAGATTGGGCACGAAGTCATGTCCAGAAACAGGTGATATACATATGTTAGCTCAGTTGTAGTAATGATTACCACTCACATAGCTACTTGTTCCTAGACTGTTACTTACAAGGGGGTTGAGAAAGTGCCTTAGCAATGGAGTAAGAGATGCGTTCTCAGGGCACAAAATGGCATTATGCTCCAAACCGGGTTCAGGTTTTTCACCATTACAAGATGGAAAGAAGAGAGGTTAGGCACAAATTTATTTCCAGGAATGGGCATTACACATACTTCTGCTAAGCTCTAGGAATGATTGCCACTCATATAGAAACTTGTTCATGGACTTCTACTTAGAAGCCTGCATCAGAAATTTCCTTCTCAAAGGAAAGTGAGATTAATTCTCAGGTCCAGAAATGGCATTATGTTCCAAACCTGGGTGAGGAAAGTGATCTTTACAACATGGGAGGAAGAGAGGTTATGCACAAAGTTATTTCAGGGATTAGGTGTTATACACTTTTTAAAAGAGCCTTCTCAAGGGAATGTGAGATTTGTTGTCCAGGTGCAAAATGACAGTATGTTCGAAATCTGGTTTAGGTTTGTGATCTTTATGAGATGGAAGGAAGAGAGTTTAGGCACAAAGTTACTTCCAGGAATGAGTGTTATGTGAAGTTTACCTCAACTGTAGTAATGATTGCCAATCATATACAAACTTCTTCCTAGACATCTACGTAAAAGCCAGGATCAGAACATTCCTTCTGAAAGCAATGTGAGACTCCTTCTTAAGGACAGACATGGCACTATGGTCCAAATCTGGTTTAGGTTTGTGATCCTTACGTGATGAAAGGAAGAGAGATTAGGCACGAAGTGATTTCCAGGAATGGGTGTTATACCAAGTTTGTCAGCCCCAGTAATGACAGTCACGCCTAAACAAACTTGTTCCTAGATATCTACTTAGAAGCTGGTATCAGAGAATGTGTTCTCAAAAGAATGTGAAACTCCTTCTAAAGGCCTGAGAGGACACTATGTTCCAAACCTGGTTGATGAAGATGGTCCTTACGAGCCAGAATGAAGAGAGTTTGGGCATGAAGTTATTTCCAGGAATGGCTGTTAGTCACAGTTTAGCTCAGCTGTAGTAATGATTGCCAAACAAATACAAACTTGTTCCTGGACTTCTACTTAGAAGCTGGGATAAGAAGGTTCCTTCTGAAAGGAATATGTGGTTCCTTCTCTTTTCTCTTTGTGAGTAAGATCAGCCCTGAGCTAACGGCCATGCCAATCCTCCTCTAATTGCTGAGCAACGCTGGCCCAGACCTAACATCCGTCCTGATCTTCCTCCACTTTATGTGGGGTGCCACCACAGCATGGCCTGACAAGCAGTGTGTCGGTGTGTGCCCGGTATCTGAACCTGGGCCACCAGCAACAGAGGGTGCACTTAACCACTACACCATGGGGCTGGACCCTATGAGGTTCCTTCTCAAGGCCAGAAATAGCATGATGTTCCAAAAATGGTTGAGCAAGCTGATTCTGATGAGGTAAAGGAAGAGCGATTAGGCAAAAAGTGATTTCCAGGAATGGCTGTTATACATACTTTAGCTCCCGTAGTCATGATTGCCACTCATATGCAAACTTGTTCATAGAAATCTACATACAGGTCAGGAACACAAAGGGCCTTCGCAAAGGAATGTGACATTCCTTCTCAGGGCCCAAAATCCCAATATTGTCCAAACCTGGCTTAGGTTTGTGACCCTTACTGGATGGAAGGAAGAGAGATTGGGCACAATGACATATTCATGAATGAGTTTTACACATAGATTAACTCAGGTGTAGTAATGATTGCCACTCATATACAAACTTGTTCCTAGACATCTACATAACCCCAGGATCAGAAAGTGACTTCTCAAAAGAATGTGATATTCCTTGTCAAGGCCTGAAACAGCAATATGTTCCAAACTTGGTCGACGAAGGTGGTACTTACGAGCTGGAAGTAAGAGAGATTGAGCATGAAGTCTTTTTCCAGGAATTGATGCTACTCATAGAATAGCTCAGTTGTACTAACGATTGCCACTTATATAGAATCTTGTTCCTGGACATATACTTAGAAGCAGTGATCAGAAAGTGCCTTCTTAAAGGAATATGAGATTCCTTCTCAAGGCCGGAAATGGCAATATGTTCCAAACGTGGTTGAGGAAGGTGGGCCTTATGATCTGGAAGGAAGAGAGACCGGCACGAAGTTATTTTCAGGAATAGGTGTTATTCATAGTTCATCTCAGTTGTAGTAATGATTCCCACTCATATACAAACTTGTTTCTAGGGATCTACTTAGAAGCTGGGATCAGAAAGTTCCATCTCAAGGTAATGTGAGATTCCTTCTCAAGGCCCGACATGGTATTACATTCAAAACCTTGCTTAGGAATGTAATCCTTTAGAGCTGGAAGGAAGAGAGATGGGGTAGGAAGTTATTTTGAGGAATGGTTCTTATACACCGTTTAGCTCAGCTGTAGTAATGGTTGCCACTCATTTAGAAACTCGTTACTAGACGTTTACTTACAAGCCGAGATCAGAAAGTGCTTTCTCAAAGGAATGTGAGATTTGTTCTCAAGGGCCTGAAATGGCATTATGTTCCAAACCTGATTTAGGTTTGTGATCCTTACGAGATGGAAGGAAGAGAGAAGCACAGCTCTATTAGTGATTGCCACTCACATGCAAACTTGATCCTAGACGTCTACATACAGGCTGTGATCAGAAACTGCTGTCTGAAAGAATTGTGAGATTTCTTCTCAAGGTCTGAAATGGCAATATGTTCCCAACTTGGTTGAGGAAGGTCTTCATTACGAGCTGGAAGGAAGATAGATTGGGCATGAAGTTATTTTCAGGATCGGGTGTTATTCAAAGAATAGTTCAGTTGTAGTAATGATTGCCACTTATATAGAATCTTGTCCTGGACATTTACTTAGAAGCAGGGATCAGAAAGTGCCTTCAAAGTAGTGTGAGATTCATTCTCAAGGCCTGAAATGGCATGATGCATGAAACTTGGTTTATATTTGTGATCCTTATGAGATTGAAGGAGGAGAGATGAGGCAAAAAGTATTACCAGGAATGGTTGTTATAGACAGTTGAGCTCAGATCTAGTAAGGATTAACACTCATATACATACTTATTCCTAGACTTCAACATTCTGGACAGGATCAGAATGTGTCTTCTCAAAGGAATATGAGATTCCATCTCAAGGAGTGACATGGCGATATGTTGCAAACCTGGTTTAGCTTTGTGATCCTTATGAGTTAGAAGGAAGAGAGATGAGGCACAAAGTTATTTTCAGGAATGGGTATCATACACAGCTTAGCTCAGCTGTAGTAACGCTTGCCACTCATATACAAACTTGTTCCTAGACATCTACTTCCACTCTGGGATCAGAAAGTGCCTTCTCAAAGGAATGCGAGATTCCTTCTCAAGGTCCAACAAGGCAATATGGTCCAAAACTGGTTTAGTTTAGTGAATCTTAGTGCTAGAAGGAAGAGAGTTTTTACATGAAGTTATTTCACGGAATGGGTATTATAAATCATTTTACTCAGCTGTAGTACTGATTGATGCTCCAATATAAACTTGTTCCTAGACATCTACTTACAAGAAGTTATCAGTAAGTGTCTTCACAGAGGAATGTGAGATTTGCTCTCAACGACCAAAATAGCATTATGTTCTAAACCTGGTTTAGGAAGGTGATTCTCACGAGCTGAAAGGAAGAGTGAGTGAGCACAAAGATACTTCCAGGGATGGGTATTTTATACAGATGAGCTCAGCTGTAGTGATGATTGCCACTCATATACTAACTTGTTCCTGGACATCTACTTACATGCTGGGACGAGAAATGCCTTCTCAAAGGAATGTGATATTCCCTCCTAAGGCTCGAAACAGCAATATATTCAAAACCTGTTTTAGGAATGTAAACCTTCAGAGCTGGAAGGAAGAGAGATTGGGCATGAAGATATTTCCAGAAATGGGTGTTAGCCATAGATTAGCTCAGCTGTATTAATGATTGCCACTCACACACAAAGTCGTTTCTAGACATTTACTTACAAGCCTGGATCAGAAAGTGCCCTCTCAAAGGAATATGAGATTCAATCTCAAGGCCTGAAACTGCATTCTGTTATATACCTGTTTTAGGTTTCTGATCCTTACGAGATGGAAGGAAGAGATAGTGGGCATGAAATTATTTCCAACAATGGATGTTATACATAGTTCAGCTAAGTTCCAGTAATCTTTGAAACTCATTTACTAACTTGTTGCTAGAGCTCTACTTAGAACCCGGGATCAGAAATTGCCTTCTCAAAGGAATGTGATATTCCTTCTCAAGGCCTGAAATGGCAATATGTCCCCAACCTGGGTAAGGTAGGTTGACTTCATTTGCCGGAAGGAAGAGAGACAGGGCACGAAGTTATTTCCTTACTTGTTACTGGCAAAAGTGCTTGAGCAGTAGTATTTTGTCTTTCCATTGAGAAGGCAGCCTCAGTGCAGGCAACGAACCAAAAGGAAGAAAAGGCACTTTCCATTATGATACTCAAAAACTAAATGGAAATGTTTTTCTCCACAGAGTACGTTCCTTAGATGGATACTATAGATATTCGCTCTCAGCTGTAGTGGAAAATTTAAAAGTTCTCAGGGGTAGATGCTCCTTAAACCTACTTGCAAGCAGAGTTAAGCAAGAACTTTCTGGCATTACATAGGAGAGACATTATTTTTAGCGTGTGTGAGGAAGATCAACCCTGAGGTAACATCCGATGTTGATCTTCCTCTATTTTGCTGAGGAAGTTTGGCCCTGAGCTAACATGAGTGCCCATCTTCCTCTACTTTATATGGGACGCCACCACAGCATGTCCTGGCAAGCAGTGCATTGGTGCGTGCCCAGGGTTGGGAAACTGAAAACCCAAGGCCACCAAAGTGGAGCGTGCACACGAAACTGTTTGTGACACCGGGCAGGCCCCAGGGAGAAAATTCTTAAGTAAATGTCGTTAACCACAATGTTGGGAGAGGCAATTTTCAGGAGAGTCCTCTGCAGATGCAAGTAAGAATTTTGCTCCATACTGGCCTTTCCTTTTACAGATGCTATAGGTACTATCTCCCAGGTGTACTGAAATTTTAAAAGCTCTCATATGAAGATGTTACTTACACTTGTTGGGTACCTGTGTTAAGCAAAAGTGTTTGTCATGATATGCTAGTGAGACCCTGAATGTAGTTTGAACTGCAGTGTATTCAAATTCTCAAGATGATCCTAAACAGGTACAAGGAGGAGTTTCTCTGAAGAGTCAACTGTCATTGAATGGATGGTAAGGATAATCTGCACCACCTGTAGTGATAGCTCTCCTAGTAAGATGATCCTGAAAACTACTGACAAACTTGGTTGATTAGTGGTGTTTTGTCATTCCATTGGGAAGACGGCCTCAGTGCAGGCAATGAACGGCAAAGAGGAAAAGTCACTGAACCACATCATCCAAAAATCTACAGGGAAGAGCTTTTCTGCACAAGGTACGTTCATGTACTGGATGTTATAGATATTCTGTCCAGGCTGCAGTGGAAAGTTTAAAAACTCTCAGAGGCAGATCCTGCGGAAAGCCACTTGCAATCTGAATCCAGCAAGGTCTTTCTTTCATTAAATAGGGAGAGAATTACTAAGTGAATGTTGTTAACTGCAAGGATGGAAAGAAAAATTTCAGGATAGTCCTATACAGATATTAGCAAGAAATATTCTCTACAATGAACTTTCATTTTATGGATGTTATAGATACTCCCATCTGTACTGAAATTTTAAAACCTCTCATATGAAGGTATTCCTAACAGATATTTGCAACCTGTGTTAAGCAATAGTGTTGATAATGATATGCTAGTGAGACCCTGAAGGTAGACTGTACTACAATGTTTTTAATGTCACTCATGAATATGATTCTAAACAGCGACAAGATATTCTTCACACGGTACTTTCCTTGAATGGATGTGATAGAGTTTCTTCCCCGGTTGTGGTGACAACTTTAACATCTCATAGGAATGTGCTCCTAGCAGCAACTGGCAAAATAGGTTTACAGTGGTGTTTTGTCTTTATGTTGGGGAGGAGGCCTGAGAGCAGGCAGTGAACTGCAGAGATGAAAAGGCACTTTGCAAGATGATCTTAAAAAGCTAAAATGATGTATGTTCCTCCACAGAGTACTTACATGGAATGTATGGTATAGATATTCTGTCCCAGCTGCAGTGGAAAGTTTAAAAGCTTGCAGAGGCAGATCTGCTGAAAGCTACTTGCCATCTGAGTTCATCAAGATCTTTCTTGCCTTACCTGGGAGTGAATTCCTAAGGGAAGGTCCTTAACCGCAATGGTGGAAAAGGCAATTTTCAGGATACTCCTATACAGATACAACCAAGAGATTTTGTCCCCACTGAACTCTCATTTCATGGATGTTATAGATACTCTCTCTAGCTGTCCTGAAAATTTAAAACCTCTCATATGAAGAAGTTACTAACAGATATTGGCAACCTGTGTTAAGCAATAGTGTTTATCATGATATGCTAATGATACCCTAAATGCAGGCTGAACTGCAGTGCCTTTAAAGTCATTCATGAAGATAATCCTAAGCAGGTACAAGAAGAGGTCTTCTTCATGGTATACTTTCATTGAATGGATTTGATAGAGCTTCTTTCCGAGGTGTGTTGAAAAGTTGAAACTCTCCTAGGAAGGTGTTCCTAACAGCTACTGGCAGAGTAGGTTTAGCAGTAGTGTTTTCTCTTTAAACCAGGGAGGAAACGTGAGTGCAGGCAATGAAATGCAAAGATGAAAATGCAACTGACAATATGATCTGAAGAAGCTAAAAGCAAGTGTTTTCCTCCACATGGTAATTACATGGAATATATATTATATATAAGTTCTCCCAGCTGCAGCGAAAATTTTAAAAGCTCTCAGAGGAAGACCATTCTTAAAGGACCCTGCAAGCTGTGTTCAACAAATGCTTTCTTGCTTTACTTTGGAGAGATAGCTGAGTGAAGGCCATTGAATGCAATGAGGGAAAAGGCAATTTGCATGATGAACCTACACAGACACACGAACGAGATTTTCACCAAACTTGTCTTTCATATTATGGATATTATAGATACTCTCTCCCAGCAGTACTGAAATTTTAAAACCTCTAAGATGAAGATGTTCCTTTCAGATATTGGCCACCTGTCTTGAGCAATATAGTTCATCATGATATGCTAGTGGGACCCTGAATAGAGTTTGAACTGCAGTCTATTAAAAGTCTCTTCTCAAGATGACCCTTAACAGCCACAAGCTGGAGTTTCTCTGAAGCGTCAACTTTCATTGAGTTGATCATAACAATAATCTGCACCACCTGTAGTGATCGTTCAAAAGATCTCCTAAAAAGATACTCCTGATGGCTACTGACAAAAGGCATTGAGCAGGAATGTTTTGTATTTCCAATGGGAAGGGAGGCTCAGTGCAGGCAATGAACGACAAAGAGGAAAAGGCACTTTACAATATGATCCTAAAAAGCTAAAAGGAAGAATTTTTCTCCACTGGGTACATTCCTGAAATAGATGTTATAGATATTCGCTCCCCGCTGCAGTGAAAAGTTTAAAAGCTCTCAGAGGGAGAGCCTCCTTGAAGATACTTCCAAGCTGAGCTCAGCAAACATTTTTTACCTGACTTGGGAGAAAGAGCACGGGTGAAGTTTATTTACTGCAATGTTGGAAAAGGCAATTTTCAGAATAGTCCTACAGAGATACACGCAAAAGATTTTCTCCATACCTGAATTTCAATTTATGGATGTTATAGATACCCTTTGCCAGCTGTACTGATATTTGAAAACCACTCATATGAAGATGTTACTTACAGATATTGGCCTACTGTGATAAGCAATGGTGTTCATCATGATACGTTACTGAGAACCTGAATGCAGATTGAACTGCAGTGTAGTCAAGTCTCTTCTCAAGATAATCCCAAACAGCTACAAGCAGAGTTTCTCTGAAGAGTCCACTTTCCTGGAATGTAGGGTAATGATAATCTGCACCACATGTAGTGATAGTTTGAAAGCTCTCCTAGCAGTGTTTCAAAGAGTTACTGGTAAACGTCGTTGAGCAGTGGTATTTTGTCTTGCCTGTGGGAAGGAAGCCACAGTGCAGGACATGAACTATAAAGAGGAAAAGGCACTTTACTATGTGATCCAAAAAACTAAAAGGAAGACTTTTCCACCACACAGTATGTTCATGGAATGGATGTTATAGATATTCTCTCCCAGCTGCAATGGAAAGTTTAAAAGCTCTCAGAGGAAGGTGCTCCTTAAAGATACTTGCAAGCAAGTTGAACAAGAACTTTCTGGCATTACAAGGAGAGAATTCCTATGTGTAGGTCGTTAACAGCAATGATGTAAAAGGCAATTTTCAGGATAATCCTATACAGATATAAACAAGAGTTTGTCTCCAAACTGGAATTTCATTTTATGGATGTTACATATACTGTCTCCCAGCCGTACTGAAATTTTAAAACCTCTCCATTGAGAATGTTACTAACAGATATTCTTCACCTGTGTTAAGCAATAGTGTTCATCATGATATGCTAGTGAGACCCTGAACGCAGATTGAACTGCAGTGTATTTGAAGTCACTTATGAAAATGACCCTAAACAGTTATAAGCAGAAGTTATCTTCACGGTATACTTTCATTAAATGGATGTGATAGAGCTTTTTCCTGAGCTGTGGTGAAAAGTGTCAACTCTCATGGGAAGGTGTTCCTAATCGCTACTGGCAGAGTAGGTTTAACAGTGGTGTTTTTTCTTTACATCAGGGAGGAAGCCTGAGGGCAGGCAATGAAATTCAAAGGTGAGAATGCAATTGACAATATGATCGAAAGAAGCTAAAAGCAGTGATTTCCTCCACAGAGTACTTACATGGAATGGATGTAAGGAATAGGTTTTCCTAGCTGCAGTGAAAAGTTTACAAGCTCTCAGAGGAAGATCATCCTTAAAGATTCCTGCAAGGCGAGTTAAGAAACACTTTCTTGTATTACATGGGATAGAGAGCCTGAGCGAAGGTCGTTAACTGCAGTGATCTAAAGGCAATATGCAGGCTGATCCCATAAAGAGACAAGCCACAGATTTTCTCCATATTTCACTTTCATTTTATGGATGTTATAGATACACTCTCCTAGCTGTACTGAAATTTTAAAACATCTCAGATGAAGATGTTACTTACAGATATAGGCCACATGTGTTAAGCTATAATGTTTGTCATGATATGTTCATGAGAGCCTGAAGGTGGGTTGAACTGTAGTGTATTAAATGTCTCTTCTCAAGATGATCCTAAAGAGCTACTAGCAGGAGTTTCTCTGAAGATTCAACTTGAATGGAATGGATGTTAAATATAATCAGCAAAACCTGTAATAATACTTTGAAAGCTCTCATACGAAGACGTTCCTTACAGCTACTGGCAAAATTGGTTAAGCAGTGGTGTTTTGTCTCTATATTAGTGAAGGAAACATCATTGCAGGCAATGAACAGCAAAGAGGAAAAGGCAATTTACTATATGATCCTAATACCTAAAAGGAGGAGTTTTTCTGCACAGAGTATGTTCACGGAATGGATGTTGGAGATATACTCTCCCAGCTGCAGTGAAATGTTTAATAGATCTCAGAGGAAAATCCTCCTCAGAGATACTTGCATGCTGAGTTCAGCAAACATTTTCTTGCATGTCTTGGGAGAGAGAGCCTGAGTGAAGGTCGTTAACCGCAAAGAGGGAAAAGGCAATTTGCAAGAAGATCCTATATAGATACAAGGCAGAGATTTTCTCCACACTTGACTTTCATTTTATGGATGTTATAGATACTCCACCCTAGCTGAAATGGAACTGTTAAACTTCTCATATGAAGATGTAACCTATGATATTGGCCACCTGTGTTAATCAGTAGTGTTCATCATAATGTGCTACTCAGACCCCGAATGCAGATTGAACTGCAGTAATTAAAAGACTCTTCTCAAGATGATCCTAAACACCTACAAGCAGGAGTTGCTCTGAACAGTCAACTTTTATTGAATGGATGGTAATGATAATCTGCACCACCTGTAGTGATAGTTGGACAGCTGTCACAGGACGTTGTTCCTAACAGCTACTTTCAAACTTGTTTGAGCAGTGGTGATTGGTCTTTCGGTTGGCAAGGGAGCCTCAGTGCAGGCAATGAGCGACAAAGAGGAAAAGGCACTTGAACATATCCTAACATGTTAACCTTAAGAGTTTCTCACCACAGAGTAGGTTCATGGAATGAATGTTAGCGAAATACTCGCCCCACTGCAGTGGAAAGTTTAAAAGCTCTCAGAGGCAGATCCTCCTGTAAAGTACTTGGAAGCAGAGGTCAGCAAGAACTTTCTTGCTTTACATGGGAAAGAATTCCTGATTGAAGGTAGTTAACGGCAATGTTGATAAAGGCAATTATCAGAATAGTCGTATACAGATAGAAGCAAGAAATTTTATACATACTGGACTTTCGTTTTATGGATGTTATAGATACACTCTCCCAGTGGTAATGAAATTTTAAATCCTCTCATATGAAGCTGTTACTAACAGATGCTGGCAAGCTGTGTTAAGCAATAATGGTCATCATGATATGCTAGTGAGACCCTGAATACAGATTGAACTGCAGTGTATTTAAATCCACTTAAGAACACGATCATCAACACTTACAGAGGAGGCTTTCTTCACGGTGTACTTTCATTGAATGGATGTGATACAGCTTCTTTTCGAGCTGTGGTGAAAAGTGGAAACTCTCCTAGTAAGGTGTTCCTAACAGCCACTGGCAAAGTAGTTTTGGCAGGGGTGTTTTCTTTTATATCAGGAAGGAAGCCTGAGTGCATGCAATCAGCTGCAAAGATGAAAAGGCACTTTACGACATGATCCTAAAAAGCTAAAAGGAAGTGCTTTCCTCCACAGAGAACTTACATGGAATGGATGTTACAGATATTCTCTTGCAGCTGCAGTGCAAGTTTACAAGCTCTCAAAGGAGGATGCTGCTTAAAGCTCCTTGCCAGCTGAGTTCAGCAAGTAGTTTCTTGCCTTACATAGGAGAGAGAGCCAGAGTGACGGTCGTTATCTACAATGATGGAAAAGGCAACTTGCGGGAGGATCCTATACACATACCAGGCAGAGATTTTCTGCACACTTGACTTTCATTTTATGAATGTTACAGATCCTCTCTCCCAGCTGTAGTGACAAGTTTAAAAGCCCTCCAAGGAAGAACTGACTTACAGCTACAGGGCTGTTGAGTTCAGAACGGGTGTTGTTCCATTATATTTGAGGGAAAGCCTGAGTGCAGGCCATGAAGATCGATGATTGAAAAATTCACTCATCAAGATGATCCTCAACAACTAAGAAGAGTTTTATTCCACCGTGTATGTTATTTCAATGGATGTTATAGATACTTTCTCCCAGCAGTAGTGAAAAGGATCAAAGCTGTCTTCGGAAGATCTTACTTACAGCTAATGGCAACCTTTGCTCAGTAAGAACATTCTCTCATATACTGTGTGAGAGAGCCTGAGTAAATGTCGTGAGCTGCAATGTTTGAAAAAGTACTTTTCAGTGCAGATGCTAAACAGGTACAAGCAAGTGTTTTTCTCCACACTGTGCTTTTCATAAATCGATATTAGATATATTCTCTTCCTTGTGTAGTGAAAAATTTAAACCCTCTCATAGGAAGATGCTCCCAACAGCTACTGGCAAACTGAGATCAATGAGCACATTCTTTCGTTCCATGTAAGAGAAAGCCTGAATGAAAGACGCGAACTGCAACTTTTGAAAAGGGACTTTTCAAGACGATCATAAACAGATTTAAAAAAGGAGTCTTTCTTCACACTATACTTTCGTTCAATGGATCTTACAGATAATCTGTACCAGTTGTAGTGAAAAGTATAAAAGGTCTCATTAGAGTATGTTCCCTAGAGCTACTGGCAAGCAGAGTTCAGCAGAAGTGCTCTTTCAATACATTGGATAGAAACCTGAGTGTAGACTATTAACAGCATATTTGTGATATCAGTCATGTGTCCTTAGTGAGATTACTCATATATTTATGTGTGACATCACTCCCATTGTTATGAGTGACATCGCACCAATAGTGTGACATCACTCCCATTGCTATCTGTGACATGAGAGACATGTAACTTGTAACATCACACCCATTGTGTTCATGTGATATCATACTCTATGTTAAGCGTGATGTGACACACTTGGCTATGGGTAACATCACACCCCTTGTGTGTGTGTAACAACATCCTCCTTGCGTGTCACATCTCATCAATTGTGAATGACATCAACCTTGTCATATGATATCAAACCATTAGTATGTGTTGTGTCACTCCCAGTATTATGTATGACATCACACCAATTGAGTGTGGCATCACTCTCATAGTGTTTGACATCACTCCACTGGTGTGTGACATGGCTCATATTTTGTGTCTGACATCACTCCAATCGTTCTGTGTGACATCACACCCATTTTGGTACATCACACACTTTGAGCAGGATAAAACTAGGTTAGCCTGTCACATCTCTCAAATTGTGTGATATCACTCCCGTTGTGTGAGGGCAGTCATTTTGTTAACTTAGATATAACATCCACAGTTTTGTATGAAATCATTCCCAGCTTTCTGTGAAGTCTCTCACATTTTACTCTGACTTATATCCCTATTTGTGTTTTATGTAACTCTCATTGTTATGTATGAATTCACACTCATTTTCCTTAGAGATACCACACCAAATGTCCATGATATCACCAGATTGGTGTGTGCTTTCACACACTTTGTGTGTCTGACCTCACTCAATGTCTGTATGACATCACACCAATGGTGTATGTGTGATAGTGCTCACATTTATGTGTGAAAACACACACATTGATATGTCTGACACCATTCACATTTTTGTGACATAATTCACATTTTTATGTATGACATCACACCTGGTGTGTGTGTGACAACATTCACATATGTTGACATCACAGCGATTGTGTGTGACATCACTCGAATTTACCATATGAAATGGCTATTGTTAAGTGTCATGTCACACCCAATATTCTGTGTGATGTCACATTAATTCTCGAGGACATCACTCTACTAGTGTTGTGACATCACTCCCATGGAGTCTCTGTGACTTCATTTATATATTTTGGGTCACATCTTTCTGTTATGTGTGATATCACGCCTGTTGTGTTGTATGACATCAGTCCAATAGTGTGACCTCACTCCCACATATGTGTGACACCAGTCACATGTCCTTTGTGATATCACTCACATGTTTATGTGTGACCTCAGTCTCATTATGTGTGACATCACATCAATAGTGTGACATTACTCCCACTATGTGTGACATCAGTGACATGTCCCTAGTGACATAATTCACATTATGAAGTGTGACATCACTCCCATTGTGTGCATGTGATATCACTCCCACTGTTTTGCGTGGCGTGACCACATGCTTCTTGGTGACATCACATCAATTGTTTGAGAGTGACAACATCCTCATTGTGTGTCACACCACAACACTTGTGCGTGACATCAACCTTAATTCCCGTATGATATACCAACCATTATTATGTGTGGTGTCACTCCCAATATTATGTATGACATCACACCAATTGAGTGTGCAATCACTCTGGTAGTATTTGACATCACTCCAACGGAGTGTGAAGTGGTTTACATTTTGTGTCTGACATCACTCCAATCGTTATGTGGGACATCACATCCATTTTGGGACATCACACAACATGAGTATGCTAACACTACGATAGACGGTCACATCTCTCAAGCTGTGTAATATCACTCCCATTGTGTGTGGTGGCAGTCATATTCTTAACTGGGTGTTGTGACACCCACTGTTATGTACGAAGTCACTTCCAGGTTTCTGTGAAATCACTCACATTTTACTCTGACATATCGCACTTGTGTGTTTTGTGTAACTCTCATTGCTATGTGTGAATATTCACTCATTTTCCTTAAAACACCAATCCCATTTTCTGTGACATCACCAGGTTAGTGTGAGCCTTCACACACATTGTGTGTCTGACATCACACCAATGGTGTACTTGTGAAAGGGCTCATATTTGTGATTGAAAATATACCCAATGATTTGTGTGACACCATTCACTTTTTTGTGACATAAGACAAGACACATTTTCATGTATGACATCACATATATTATGAGCGTGAAAACATTCACAGATGTTGATATCACACCAATTGTGTGTGACATGAATGCAATTTAGCATATGAAATCGCTATTGTTACCTGTGATGTTACTTCCAATATTCTGTGTGACGTCACACTAATTCTTGAGGACATCACTCTACTACTGTTGTGACATGACTCTCATGGTGTTTCTGTGACTTCACTCATATATTTCGAGTGACATCTCTCTGTTATTTGAGACAACATTCCTGTTGTGTTTATGACATCACACCAATAGTGTGACATCACTGACACACGTCTGACATCAGTCGCGGGTCCTCTGCTGTATTACTCACCTGTTTCTGTGTGACATCACTCACATTATGTGTGACATATGAATTGTGTGACAACACTCTCACTACTATGTGTGACATCGTCGTATCCCTTTTGACACAACTCACATTTTATAGTGTGACATCACTCCCATTGTGTGCATGTGATATTACTCCCATCATTATGAGTGACATGACACACACGGTTATCGGTGACATCACACCACTTGTGTGTGACAACATCCTCACCTTGTGTCACATCACATCAATTGTGTGTGACATCAAACTTAATTAGCATATGATATCCCAACTGTTGTTATGTTGGTGTCACTGCCATTATTATGTATGACATCACACCAATTGAGTGTGGCATCACTCCAACATCGTGCTTGCAACATCATTCACATTTTGTGTGCGACATCACTGCAATCATTATGTGTGACATCACACCCTTTTTTAGACATCACAAAGCTTGATTGTGATAACACGAGGATAGGCAGTCACATCTCACATATTGTGTGATATCACTCCCATTGTGTGTGACGGCAGTCATATTATTCAATGTGATGTGACCTCTGCTCTTATGTACGAAATAACACTTAGGTGTCTGTGAAATCTCTCACATTTTACTCTGACTTAAATCCCACATGTGTGTATTGTGTAACTCTCATTATATGTGAATTCACACTCATTTTCATGAGAGAAACCATCCCCATTGTCTGTGACTTCACCAGGTTGGTGTGTGCCTTCACACACATTGTGTGTCTGACCTCACTCAATGTGTGTGTGACATCACACCAATGGTGTAGGTGTGACAAGGCTCACATTTGTGTGTGAAAACACACCCATTGATATCTGTGACACCATTCACCTTTTTTGTAACACAATTCACATTTTTATGTATGACATCGCACCTATTGTGTGTGACAACTTTCACATATGTTGAAATCAAACCAATTGTGTGTGGGTTAGGGTTAGTGTTAGCATTAGGTTTAGAGTTTTGGTTAGGGTTATGGTTAGGGATAGGGCTAGGGCTGGGGCTAAGGCTAGGGTTAGGTTTAGTGTTAGGCTTATGGCTAGGGCTAGGTTTAGGGTTAGGGCTAGGGTTAGGCTTGCAGGTAGGGTTAGGACTAGGGCTATGTTAGGTTTAGGGCTAAGGCTAGGGTTAGTGCTAGGTTTAGGGTTATTGTCAGGGTTATGGATAGGGCTAGGGTGTGGATTAGGGCTATGATTAGGGTTAGGTTTAGCATTGAGTTTAGGGCCAGTGTTAGTATTAGGGTTAGGGCTAGGGTTATTGTGAGGGTTAGGGTTAGGGTTATGATTACTGCTAGGGCTAGGCTTATGGCTACGTTTAGTGTTATGGTTAGGTTTAGTGTTAGGCTTAGGGTTAGTGTTATGGTCGGGGTTATATCTAGGGCTAGGATTAGGATTAGGTTTAGTGCTAGGTTTAGGGCTAGGGCTACTGTTAGCTCTAGACTTAGATATAGGGCTAGTCTAGGGCTAGTGTTAGGTCTAGAGCTAAGGCTAGTCCTAGTGTTATGGCTAGCATAGCCTTAGGGTTACAGTTATGGTTAGGGCTAGGTCTAAGTCTAGGGCTAGGGCTAGCATTAGGGCTAGGGCTAGGGCTATGGTTAGGGCTATGGTTAAGGTTAAGTTTATGTTTAGGCTTAGTCCTAGTGTTGGTGTCAAGGTTAGGGTTCTTGTTAGCTTCAGGTTCGGATTTGTGTTCGGGTAAGGGTTTGGGTTCGTGTTTGGGTTCTGGTTTGGTGAGGTTTAGGGTGAGGCTTAGGGGTGAGAGTCAGTTTTAGGGTTAGAGTGAGGGTTAAGAATATGATTAGGATTAAGTCTGTGCTATGGTTAGGGATAGGTTACAGATTAGGGTAAGGATTAGTGTTAGCTTTAAGGTTATGTTAGTGATAGCACTAGGGCTAGGGTTAGGGTTAGGTTTATGGATAGGATTTGGGTTAGCGTTAGGATTAATACCCCGTTTAGGGTTAGGGTTACACATAGTGGTAGGTGTTGGCTTTGGGCTACAGTTCGGTTTAGTGTTAATGTTATGGCTAGGGCTAGATTGAGCATTAGGGTTAGTGCCATGGTTAAGTTTAGTGCTAGGGTTAGGGTTAGAGTTAGGTCTAGGTCTAGCATTTGGTTAGTGCTATGGCTAAGATTATAGTTTGGTTTAGGGTCATGGTTTGTGTTAGACTTAGTGGCAGGGGTACTGTTAGGTTTAGTGTTAAGGGTTGAGCTATGGGTTAGGAGTGAGAGAGATCGGTTTAGGGTCATAGTTCGGGTTAGGATTAGCATTAGTGTTGTGGTTATGGTTAGGGATAAGATTAGTGTTAGAGTTAGGTTTAGGGCCAGGGCTCGGGTTAGGACTAGGGTTACACTTAAGGCTAGGGATAGGTCTGTGATTAGGGTTAGTGTTAGGGCTAGTGTAAGGGTCCGGTCTAGGGCTGGGTTAAATCTGCTTTGCTGGAACTTTTTATAAGGAATCTCAGATTGAACTTTAAAGGCCTCTCGAGGCCAGGAAAGCCAAGCCAAGGATTTTGTCATCAGACTTTGCCTGTAATATCTACAGATTTGGGTGAATTTTTTTCTTTCGAGGTTTTCTCAAAATATTTTGAGGTTTTTTGTACCTGTCAGATAAGTGACATTCTTTACTTATCTTGCTAAGTGCTGCTTGGAACATAAGGTACCAGGCCAATATTTTCACGTGGCTTTATTTTATAAAGTCTAATCTTTATTTTTCTAAAGCTGTATGGTTATATCGCAAATATGATGTTCCAGTCACAACCTTGGTAATATAACTAGTGTTTTTAATTGTGTCTTGTTATAAGGAGAACAGATTTTTATTGAACTTATGTAAATAACTATATTGTCATGAAAACAACAATATTTATTCACTAAGAGTTTCTAAATTTGAGGGATCAGATAGAGAGAAAAAGATAAATATTTTAATTTTATTTATAAAAATATCATTTATTAAATTGCTGTAAGTCATAGCTATCTCGGGAGAAAAGAGAAAAAGTTTTTTTTTTAATCTGAAAAAACAAAACATTAAAAATTCAGCAATATTTTAAATGAAAAATCATAAAAATTATAATCATCTTTATCAGTTCATTCAGTCCTGTGTAATCCATTTTTGATCCCAGTCTTTTTGTTAGCAGCTTTATGAAGTCAGTTTCTCTATCAGATTTCTGTAATTTTTTACCAAGTTCAGTTTTATGATCAGAAAGTTTGTCAGAAACCTGTATTCTAGTGTAAATATCAGTCTTTTTTATGAATTTTTCTGAAGTTGAAACATATTTTGCAAAAGCATTAGAGCAAAGAAATGAGTCTGTAAACAAGACCTCAAAATGGCAACTGACAGAGAAATTTGGTTAATTTTGTGACGTACAACATTTTAAAATAATAATAACCAGAAATATGACTGATAACCAGGACAGATCAGAATTTTAGTAATGTTATACAATTTTAAAACGCCTATATCATTAACATTAACCCACAAAATACCACTTAAGCAGGCTTATCATCACTTGTCTGACAATGTTTTCTATGTAATTTAACATACTGAATAAGCCTAATAAGTTTAGTATCTTTTCTCTTATAGGAAGAGAGCAAATTTTTTTGAGAAGTTCCAGGGCCCTTTGAAAATTTTTAAAGAAAAAAAGACTTATTTTAAGATATGAATTTTGGAGAGTTTGTCCAAAATATAAAAAGTCAAAGCAAGCATAGCATTAACAGTCTAAAAAGCCTTAATAGAGAGACCTCAGTCTTTTGAACACAGGAAATTATTTTAACAGTTTTTTTTTTTTAGGTAGACTTACTCAAAGGTAAAGAAAAATCTTTTATAACCTCTTTATCAAGTTTAAGCAAATTATCTTTTTACGAGAAATTTTAATTTTGCACCAGCTTACTTCTGCTATTAAAACTCATTTACTTAATTAAATTTATTTTAATATTAGCCAACTTGACCATGCAAAAACTCTTTTTCCAGAATTTTTCTTTTACAAACTTTTTATAACTTTTTTATAAAAAAAAAATATAAAATAATAAATAAATAAATAAATAAAAATATATATAAAATATAAAAAAAAATATAAAATAATAAATAATAAATAAATAAAAATAAAATTTAGAATTTGTCTCATGTCTTTTTTTTTTTTTCTAGTATTTGAGGACAAATTTATCCTTTTTAATCAAACAAACAAAATATTTCTATTCTTTGTTCTTTTTTTATATATCTTATTTTCCTTGTACACAGACATATTTTTCTTAATTTTTAATCACATATACTAATTAGAAATTTTAACATTTAGAAACTTCAATTTGTAAGTAAAAACTAAACAATTATAAACTTTTTTTTACATTAGTATCTTGTGGCTTGGAAAATTTATAAACACTTTATAACTTCTAGAAACATGTTACTTTATAGTATAATCTTTAATAAAACACATGTTTACCAATAGACCCAAAACACCTTTTAGTTTTCCTGTAATGAAAAGCCAAAAGTAGACAAACGTACATTTAGCAATGTCTAATATCTTATGTTATTTGGAAATGATGATACTCAGTGAATTTTTTTTTATAAAATTTAGCAAAACTCTAAAGCTTTAAGTCACTAAAAAGAGTTTGGAAGCAGTAACTACCATAACACATAATTATTGTTTAAAGTTTATCTAACATTTATTTTTTTCACAACTATTTATTTGTTTTCAATAATTATTTAGATTGTCTATAAGACTTTATAAGACTTCAGATAAAATTAGCCATCATTTAAATTACTATTTTTGTTAACCAGTTCTGTAATAGAAATAACATCAGTTTTTTTCTACAAAATTTTATGTCAATTTTATCACTGCTTATACCTTTAAACATAGTTATTATTAAGATTTTTATCAATAGGTCTTGTTTTTTTAATTTTGGACAAGGGAAGCATTTTCAGTCAGACATTTTAAAACATATTCAGGCAAAGTTGATGTAACTTTTTTATATAAAATTAACTCAAACATTCTAACCTTTATAATCTTATCAACACTTACACTTTTACATGTTTTCAATTTATTTGTAACCTGAGTCAAGGTCTTAAGGCTAGTCAAATTTTTCTCTTCCCTTTTTTTGGCCTTTTCTTAGGTACCAAATAAATAATTATGTGAGAGCTCTCAAAACATTTTTTTTTTCTCAATTTAGAAGTTTTTCTAATTTAAAGGATCCGTCGTCTGGCCATTGACGTGTAGGATCTTCATTTGTATATTTATTCTAATAGTGACTCGAACTAATAAGCATTTTTAAGGAAAGACCCGGAGGTAACTTTTCACGCTTAGAATAAATCTATCATGGACGCAAGAGGCGTCCCTGGTGAGGGCGCAGATGATGTAGCCCCCATGATCCACAGAATTTATTCTCAAAGATATTCAGAAAAAGTAAAGACCTTCGTTGCACAGGCGGTAAGGATGGTGTAGTGAAAACGGTGTCTCCGGTCTCCCACAATAGTGTGGGACGCCTCCAGTCACAGACCCGCTAATCTGTGACACCGGGCAGGTGGTACTGAAATGAGATTTTTTCAGCACTAACAAGCAACGGTGGTTAAGACGACAAAAGCACTTATGGACTGGGTCCTTTATGACAAACTCCCCTGAGAGCTTGGCACAGCCGGACAAAGAGACAGTTCAGAACCCCAGTCTACTCGACTGGCCACCAAGGCGCACCCCGGTAAGTGCACCTTCCGTATGGTGGAGACAAAGGAGAATATTCTCACTGGTCACAAAGCCAAGTTTTCTCAGGACACAGAACAAGACAGAAGGAAAAACCTCATCCGGTTTTGTTCTTACGTGCACAATGACAACTTTAGCCACGCCTTAGGTCTCTTGGAGTTAGAATAATACCTGGGGGGCAAGTGCCACGGGGTTGGGGACTGTGTGCTTTACAGAGTACCTCGTCGTTGCACGGACATTTTCTTGCAGTTGGCAGGGAACCTGTGTCATCTACCCCGTTCCGTGACCAACTTATCGTGTCACAGGAGTCTCCTCAAAGTGGCGAGCGACCTAATGGCTCTTAACTGCTCGACCCGTGCCCAGAAAATCTGCGGCCTTTTTGGCTTCCAAGATGCCCTTGGCAATGGCCTTCACTTCATGTGCATATTAACCCACAGCAAAGTTTGTCTAAATAGACACCAGTCTGGTGAGACCCGCAAACTCACCAGTCTGTGGGGCCGGCCTGGACAGCAGGCTTATAGGGCCTACGCCTGCGTCCTACTCTATGGTATTTCCTTCTTATGACAAAAGACACAGACAAAAGAGAAAAACAGAGACTACCTCTGGGAGGAAAAGGGATCAAAATCAAAACCAAGAGTACTCTATCAAATTTACCAGAGTCACTAAAAGCACAAGAAACTAGTTTCCCAAATATTTTCTCTTGCCAATCTAAATTTAGAAAGAGAAAAAATTTCTCACCACTTCCTTCCACCGGACTCCACAGGTAGAGATTCCGGGAGGCTGACGTGGTAAGAAGTCTTACATTTTGCCGGCTTTCGTCAGGGGTTCACGTATTTCATCCGCTGCAGTAATCCAGGGAGAAGGCAGTTCTTCCACCCAGAGAACGCAACTTGCCAGCCAGTGTAGCCCCACCTTGGGCGCAAAAACTCCTATTTGATTTCTGATACTGGTGATTTGTGTTTCATTTCTTTTTTTTTTCTTAATCAGTTTTGTTAGTGGTTTATTAACTTTATTAATATTTTTAAAAATAACTTTTAGCTTGATTTGTTTCTTTAGTATTTTTCTATTTCATTAATTCTTATCTTTATTATTGTTTCCATTCTGTACTTTTCCCAGTGTGATTCTCTTTTAATTCTTAAGACAGAAGCTGAGATTATGGATTTCCTGTCTTTCTTCCATATTCATACATTCATTTAAGGCTACACACCTTTGCCTTCTAAGCACAGATGTAGCTGGTATCTCTTGTCTTCTCTAGTGTATTTCTAAACTCTGTGCTGCAACCCATGTCTGTCCCATAGGATCTCCAGCCCATGAGCCTGCAACAATGCCAGCCTTCGTGTGTCTCCATCCCTCTACCTGAAGCTGATATCTTCTGTCCAGTGTCACCATCTCATATGATTGCAGCCCACGTCTGACCTTTTGTGTTGTCAAGGTTTTCTCTCCCCTCTGTCCATACCACCTCTCAAAAGTCTCCATTCCTTGTTCCTGTAGCCCATGTCAACTCATGTAAGTCTCCATTCCATCTCTCTAAAACCCATGTCAGACACCTAATTTCATTCTCTCACGTACTTGCAGCAGGTATCTTTCCTCGAGTGTCTCTATCTCCTGTGCCCACATTTGATACCAGACCTCACATGTCTCTCTCACTCCATGTGTCTGCATCCCTTTCCATCCCTGAGTGTGCCTGTCAGCTGTGCTCCAGCCCATGCCAGCTCGTGTTTGTCTACGTTCTCTATGCCTCCAGCCCATCTAGACAACCAGTGTTTTCATCTACTGTTCCTCTAGGCCTTGTCTGAACTCGTGTGTTTCCTTACCCTGTGCCTGTAGCCCAAGTGTTCCTCAAGTATCTTCACCCAGTGTCCCACACTTGGGTGTCATTCACCTGTTAAAGGATATCATGGTTCCTTCTAGGTTTTGATCATTGTGAATAAAGTTGCTTTTTAGATGTTCTTAGGGGTCTGTGTGTGGATGTATATTTTCACGGTAGTTGGAGAAATACACTGGTGCACAATTGGTGCATCATATAGTAACACTATACTTAGCTTCACAAGAATTAGCAAGATGTCTTCTTAAGAGGTTATACTATGTGTATTCCCATCAGCAATGAATGAGATTTCCTATTGTCCCACATCCTCACCAGTAATTGGTATTGTCAGTTTTTGGTTTTTAGCTATTCTACTAGAAGAGTAGAGTATCTCATTGGTGTTTTAATTTACTTTTTCTTAATGCACAATGGATTTTATTTTCCAATAATTCCTTGTTGTTGAGCAATTTATATTTGCTTATTTCCCATGTGTATATATATATATTTTTGGTAACTTGTCTATTCATATTTTGGTCTATTTATTTTAATTTGGAGAGTTTGTTTTCTTGTTGCTGCGTTTGACTGGTTCTTTGAATAATTTGCATACAAGTCTTTCTGCAGATATGTGTTTTACAAATGTATTATCTTAGTCAGGAGTTTGTATTTCCAATCTGTGAATGCTGTCTTTCCCAGATTGGAGAATGTAAATTTAACCAAGTACACATGATCAATTCTTTTCTTCACGGATTGTGCTTTTTGTGTTGTATATGAAAACAAATCATCAAACTACAAATCATGAAGATTTTCTCTTATTTCCCAGTATGATTTTTACAATTTTGTATTTTATATTTTAGTTGATGTGTGATTTTGAGTACATTTATTTCTAAGGTGCAAAATTTGTGTCTTTGTTCATTTATTTCCATAGGGTCGTCCTTTTGTATCATCACCATGGTTGATGATGACTAGAGACTAAAAATCTATTATGTTTTATGTTGGAGTGCATTTATTGTCATGACCAAGATCAAGTTGTCTGTAATTGCAGAGGTCTATGTGTGGACTTTCCATGTTTTTTCATTTACCTCTGTGTCTATTCATTTTAAAATATCACGGTCTCTTGATTATTGTAGTATTGTAAAATATCACAGTTTCTTGACTTTGTAATTAATCTTGAAATTGAGAAGTATGAGTTCATCAATTAGTTCTTCATCAAGATTGTCTATCTGACAAAGAAAGTCTGTATGTCTGTGTTATATCCAATGTTGAAAACTAACAAGCTTAAATAAGCTTTTATTTACCAAATATTATTTCATATCATGTTAGCTGGAAAAACATTTGGATTTAGAAATAACTTTTCTAAGCACTTACTTCAAGTTAATTGAATAGAGCTCTTAATTTTGACCATACCCTCCAAAGGTAAAATACCGTGCACGTATAACATACATGTAGACAGACACATAAAAAGAAGACGCAGATGTTGGGGCTGACCCTGTGGCTTAGTGGGTAAGTGCGCAAGCTCCGCTACTGGCAGCCCGGGTTCATATCTCGGGCGGACACTGACGCACCGCTTCTCTGGACATGCTGAGGCCGCGTCCCACATACAGCAACTAGAAGCATGTGCAATTATGACATACAACTATCTACTGGGAGCTTTGGGGAAGAAAAAAAGGAGGAGGAATGGCAATAGATGTTAGCTCAGAGCTGGTCTTCCTCAGCAAAAAGAGGAGGATTAGCACAGATGTTAGCTCAGGGCTGATCTCCCTCACAAAAAAAAAAAGAAAAAGAAAACCGGTACTCAACTCGGCCTGCCAGTGGCAGTTTGGTGAGAAACTGAAGAGCCAGATTGTATGTATAACTGAGCTCAAATGGTATTTATCTTTCTCTGTCTCAGTAATTTCACTTAGCATAATGACCTCAAGGTCCATACATGACATTGCAAATGGCAAGATTTTTTCTTTCTTATTGCTGAATAATATTCCTTTGTAAATATGTACCACATTCTCTTTCCTTTGTTTTTGAGGAAGATCAGCCCTGTGCTAACATGTGCCAATCCTCCTCTTTTTGCTGAGGAAGACTGGCCCTGGGCTAACATCCGTGCCCATCTTCCTCCACTTTATATGGGACTCCATCACAACATGGCCTGACAAGTGGTGAGGCAGCGCGCTCCCAGGATCTGAACCCCAGGCTACCACAGCGGAACACATGCACTTAACCACTACGCCACCAGGCCGGCCCATACTACATTTTCTTTATCCACTCATCTATTGATGGACATTTAGGTTGTTTCCATATCTTAGCTATATAAATAATGCTGTAATAATCACAGAGGTGCATATATCTTTTCAAGTTAGTGTTTTCATTTTCTTCAGATAAATACACTGAAGTGTATCTATTTTTAATTTTTTCAGGAACCTCCACTGTCTTTTCCATAGTGGCTGCACCAATTTAAATTCCCATGAACAGCGCACAAGGGTTCCCTTTTCTTCACATCCTTGCCAACACTTAGTATCTCTTGTCTCTTTGATGATCACCATCCTTACACGTGTGAGATGATAGCTCTTTGTGGTCTTGATTTGCATTTCCCTGATGATTAGTGACATTGATCTCCTTCTCATGTGTGTGTTGGCCATTTGGATGTCTTCTTTGGACTAATGTCTACTTAGTCATTTGCCCATTTTTCGATTGGATTGCTTTTTTCTTATTGGGTTGTATGAGTTCTTTATAAATTTTCTTATGGGTTGTAAAAGTTTTTTATAAATTTTGGGTATTTAACCCTTTATCTGATATGTGGTTTGTAAAACTTTTCTCCCAGCCTTTTGATTTTGTTGGTTGTTTCTTTTGCTGGGCAGAAACTTTTAAGTTTGATGTAGTCCCATTTGTTGATTTTTTCTTTTGTTGTTTGCGGTTTTGGTGGGATATCCACAAAATCATTCCCAAGACCAATGTCGAGGAGCCTCTTCCCTATGTTTTCTTCTAGAAGTTTTACAACTTCATGTCTGAGAATGCACAAAAGGCCGGGAGGAGCAATGTCCCTTTTTTTTGCAGCTGAACAGATTCAGTCTCTCATTTTTCTATCAAGCAGTTTTGTTCAGACCTTATTAACACAATTCTTTCCAATTTTAAGCCAAATTAAAAAGGTCAGCCCTCCCCATTCACTCCAAAAGTGCTCTCTTGGCCCCTCTGGTCTAGGAAATACCCCCTGGGTTTCTCTTTCCTAGGAATGCTCCCCTAGGTTCCTCTGACCTAGGGTATGTACCGGTACACCCTTAAGACACCTAGCCTTAAGACTTGAAAACAGCTCAAATAAACTCTGAACTGTTGACTTACAATAAGAAGGTCAGGGTTTCAGGAGAACTCACCAGGATCACCTGAAGAATGCAGTGATCTGGGGGGCACAATGGGCCCCTATTGGTACCCAATGCCAGTTCAGTGTAGATTCCAGGTGGTCTCTGGTGGGTTTCTCTGAAATCCTGCCATGACTACACCAACAAATGTCTACGTCAATAATCCATAATCAATCTATAAATCAAAATTGGAGTGAGTTTATTATGAGCCAACTTTTGAGGACTGTGCCCCTGGGCTTTCCTTCCCTAAGGAAGGAAGGGCACCAAAGAAGTGGGGTGTACAGAGCGGTTATATACCGTCAAAGAGCATGTATCACATAGGCTTGTTATGTCTCTTTTACTATAGCGACAAGATCACCCTGTCAGATTACCTGGCTAGAATAGCTATTGATGGACACAGCAGGTCCATTGATGGATAGCAGGTCTGCTATCTCGATGAGCTTGGCTGGGTCAGGTCTGTTGTCTCGAACTGGGTGGTCACAGGATGACTGCAGCAACCAAATCCTAGCTTAGGGAGAAATGCTCATCCTTAAGGTAATGTCAATGAGGGGGAAGTTGCATCCTTATCTTAAGGGCATTTACTCTTCTCTTTGGGACACGGGAAAGCAGATATGCAGGAGACAGGCCATTTTGGAAAAACAAACTCTGGCCAAATTAGTTTTACCCCAAATGGCTTCCTCATGTGTTCCAATATATCCTATTGCTTGCCATTTATTTATCAGTTCCTTAGTACTCATTGTGTGTCTGTTATGTATATAGAATATGTAATATCCTGGGGAAAATAGAGGTAATACCAATGGTCCCTGGAGGCAGGGAGCATATAACCCTACTTGAGAAATAACTACATTTCTGAAATGCTAAACAGAAATACACCAGAGAAAAAGACATGCCTCGATGGTTGAGGAAATACCACAACAAAGTTATTAATTGAATGCAAAAGAGTGACAATCAGCACAAATGCCAAGCAAGCTCTGGAGACTCAAGTTTGCTCAACTAGCATCTCATAATAAAGCAAAAATTCAGCACTGGTTCTGGAGAGACCTTGATGTGGACATATGGTGATGACGTTGAATTCTTCTGAAAAAGATTTAAAAAATTTTTTTTTTTTTGTGAGGAAGATCAGCCCTGAGCTAATATCCATGCTAGTCCTCCTCTTTTTGCTGAGGAAGACCGGCTCTGAGCTAACATCTATTGCCAATCCTCCTCCCTTTTTTTCCCCAAAACCCCAATAGATAGTTGTATGTCATAGTTGCACATCCTTCTAGATGCTGTATGTGGGAGGCGGCCTCAGCATGGCGGGAGAAGAGGTGCGTCAGTGCCCGCCCGGGATCCGAACCCGGGCCGCCAGTAGTGGAGCGCGTGCACTTAATCGCTAAGCCACGGGGCCGGCCCTGAAGAGGATTTTTTAAACACAGGAAATAATGTGTGATTATTCTAACTAAACATAGATTTTTAAAATCTCAAAACAAGTGGTACTCCTGGTGGGTTATTTCTGAATAACAGCTGTCATTGTCTTAGCTCTTTCCGCATAGTAGTTGCTCCTGCGTCACACCTGCCCTATGAACAGGGCCAAGGCGGGTATCATTCCTGATTTCCTGGTGAGAACACTGAGGACTTGTAAAGTTAGGACATCTGTCTGGGCCCCAGTATTGATGATATCCTAGGATTTTTGTCTACTCCCTATTTTTATTTATCTTCTGTAATTGCCACTAGGTTTCGATATAACTGATAACTTGTTACTTTGGCATTTCAAATGAAACCCACAAAGTTTGTCGGTGTCTTTTGGTACCTTTAAAGCAAATGAGGAAAATGATATTACCAGCTACAGCTGCTGCTCATATTGACCATTTCAATTATTTTTCTACCTGACAAGCGTGTTCATTCAATAGACATTAAGTGGCTGTTATGCAGTCATCATGATATTGTTAAGAGTGGGTGGATTGACAGGGAAGGTGTGCACACTTCTTGTGCTGAAATGCATTTGAGGGAAAATGAAATACACTCAGGAAAGTGTTAAGCCGCCACCCTTCCAGACAGCACAACATTATTGTCAAAACGAGGGGTGCAGGTGTGCCGTGTCTGTGTGCTGATTCCGGAGTGGTCCACGTGAGCTGGGGCTTCAACTTGACTTTAGTGATTGATGAGACTCTGTGAGGGCAGGACCAGGGAGGGCCTTCTAGTGGAGTGGAGCTTGACTCAGGAAACAGGGAGAGACGAATTTGGGGGGTGGACGAGAGGCATATAGAAAAATTTAAGTGATAGTCTGGTTGAAGAGATGACATGTGTAGACACTAAAAAGCCATGAAAGATAATGTGTTTTCCTTATTTTCTGCTACTGGATCCATGAGGTGAAGGAGAGGTTTTGAGATTACATCACAGCACTGCAATATGTGAGAGTCCTGGGGTGTGTCTGAAAGCCTGGAGGACCAACTGAACTTTCCATATATATATATAGTTTATATGGGGTTGTATAGAGTGCTTATAGCATACATTGCATTGGGGTGAACATGGAATCCTAAGTGAAACCATTTATCCCTTTGGCTGTTGGTGTTGCCTGTTTTATATGGAGCCAGTGAAGTCCAAGACTGAGTGGCATTGTGTTAGGATGATGAAGCGGTCTAGGCAAGAGTCCCTTCATCGGGGGATGTGCAGCTCGCTACCTGGATAGATGCCCGGCTACACCTTCCACGAAAGTTTCACATGATACAGATGTGAAGGAGGCAGGATCCTGTGCCTAAAGGCTGGCAACAGGCAAGGAGACATTTTCCTAAACCAGCAGCTGGTGCAGCACTGTCAGGACATCACCCCTGACATCCTTTCTTGCTCGACTCTTACCTTCTTCCTCTAAGTATGAGGATATTCTCTGATGTTTCGGCCAGTCCACATATATGGAATCCCTGCAGTTTCACCAATGAGAGCTCCTTTCTAAATTCATGCTAATTAAACGAACCACTCATTTCACCAATGAAAAGCTATTTCTGATATTCAGTAAGCTAAGTAGCAAAGCCTGTGGTGCTTATCAAGATATGACTAGCTTAAAGAGACGTGAATAGTTGAAACGCACAGCCAGGTCTGAAATGTGACACTTTCTGATACAAGACTAGCTGACTCCTGGAAACTGAATTCTCTATTATGGTCAATGACTCCCCCTGAAGGTAAAGCTTGAACTAACTGATCTATGCATTGTATATTACCGTCAATGTTGAAGAATATTTTATGAATTTTTTAATTTGTTAAAAAAATTTCAGAAAGAGCATCTCCTGTCCATCAGTTAATTCAGTTTACTTTACAGTCTCAACATGGTGACTACAGTATGTTTTTTGTTTTTAATTTGCTCTTTACCTCTGCCGCACAGTTATTCTCTTCGCTTTGCTTTATAATCAACAAAGGTTTAGGGAAATATACATATAGGTAAGGCAAATATCATGAGGAGAACCCAGGACATGCATATATTGAACACACACATCCTAAACATGTTGTTGTTCTGAAATCCTAATGAGTAGTTTTGCAAGGTGTTTATAGGCCTCAAAGTGGCCTCCCTTGTGAGATTTCCACTTTACTTCCTGGTGCCAGGTGTAGTTATGAGCCTTCTCATTCTGTCCAGATTCTATTTGTCTGTAGCTGGGAAAAGTATTCTTTGCCATCAGATCCCTGTCTAATTCTTTTATTCTTGTCTGGTTTATTTACTTTTTCACTCTATTTCTCCCAAATAGTTCCCAACTTGGACCCAAGATAAGTCAGTTTCCTGGACCTTTTGTTGTTGAAGGCAGGGAAGCTATTATCATCCTGTGGTGCCTAGTATAGGCTGTCCTTTGACTTTGCCACACGTATTCAAACAGATGTTAAAAGTACAGCATATTCGAACGTATTAAAGATGCTAAAAAGTTGCTTAAATGATGCTTAAATTTCAGAGATTTCTCTGATTGAGTGTCTGGATTTTCTGATCTTATAATCTCTGCCCATATGCCATCTCTATCTCTAAAGAAAGAGACTTATCTTCTCAAAGAAACAGCTCTTAGTTTCATTGAACATTTCTATTCTTTTTCTAGCCTCTCTTTCATCTATTTCTGCTCTGATTTTTGTTATTTCTGTCCTTCTACTGACTTTAGGCTTTGTTTATTCTTCTTTTTCTAGTTCTTTTAGGTACCGTGTTAGATTGTTTATTTGGGATTTTTCTCGTTCCTTGACGTAGGCTTCTATTGCTATAAATTTCACTCTTAGTACTATTTTTGCTGCATCTCATAGGTTTTCATATGTTGTTTTTTATTTTCATTTTTCTCTAGTAATATTTTGTTTTCTCCTTTGCTTTATTCATTGATCCAATAGTTGTTCAGTAGCATGTTGTTTAGTGTCCAAATATTTGTGACTTTTCCAACCGTTTCTTGTAGTTGATTTCTAGTTTCACACAATTGTTGTCAGAAAAATGCGTGATATGATTTCAGTCTTCTTAGAATTATTGAGTCTTGCTTTGTTTCCCAACATATGTCTATCTTTGAGAATGTTCCATGTGAACTTGAGAAGAATGTGTATTCTGCTGTTTTGGGATGAAATGTTCTCTATATATCTATTAAGACCATCTTGTCTGATGTTTCATTTAACGCCACTGTTTCCTTGTTGGCTTTCTGTCTGGATGATCAATCCATTGATGTGGGTGGGGTGTTGAAATCCCCTAAAATTATTGCGTTGCTGTCAATTTCTTCCTTTAAGTCTGTTAATAGTTGCTTTATATAGTTTGTTGCTCCTGTGTTAGGTGCATGTATATTAATGTGTTATGTCTTCTTGGTGGAATGTCCCTTTTATCTTTATATAATGTCTGTCTTTGTATCTTGTCCGGCAAGGGAAACAAAAGAAAAAATAAGCAAGTAGGACTACATCAGACTAGAAAGTTTCTGCACAGCAAAGGAAACTGTCAACAAAATGAAAAGACAACCTACCAACTGGGAGAAAATATTTGCAAATCATATGTCTGACAAGGGGCTAATTTCCAAAATATATAAAGAACTCATACAACTCCACAACAAAAAAATGAACGACCTGATCAAAACATGGGCAGAGGATATGAAAAGACATTTTTCCAAAGAAGTTATACAGAGGGCCAACAGGCACATGAAAGATGTTTAACATCACTAATTATTAAGTAAATGCAAATCAAAACTATAATGAGATATCACCTCACACCCATCAGAATGGCTATTATTAAAAAGGCAAGAAATAATAAGTGTTGGAGAGGATGTGGAGAAAAGGGAACCCTCATACATTGCTGGTGGGAATGCAAACTGGTGCAGCCACTAGGGGAAAATGATGGAGATTTCTCAAAAAATTAAAAATAAAAATAACATAAGATCCAGCTATTCTACCTCTGCATATTTATCCAAAGAATATGAAGTCAGTAATTCAAAAAAATGTATGCACCCCTATGTTCTTCACAGCATTATTCACAATAGCCAACACTGAGTAGCAACTCAAGTACTTATCAATGGATGAAAGAATAAAGATGTGATATATATACATATATAACATGAAATACTACTCAGCCATAAAGAAGACAACCTCATGCCATTTGTGACAGTATGGATGGACATTGACGGTATTATACTAAGCGAAACAAGTCAGATAGAGAAAGAAAAATACTGATTGATTTCACTCATATGTGGAAAATAAACAAACACATAGATAGGGAGTACAGGTTGTGGTTACCAGAGGGAAAGAGAGAAAGGTGTAAAGGGGCACATATGTATGGTGATAGATGAAAACAAGACTATTGGTGGTGAACATGATCCAGTCTATACAGAACTGAAATATAGTAATGTAGACCTGAAATTTACAGTTATAAGCTATATGACCTCAATAAAATTAAAAAGAAATTTATTTTTAAATGTAGCAAGACCCACTTTACATCTGGGCTGCAAGCAGCCCACACACTCACTGAATTACACAGAGGGGCAGTTTCCCAGGTGAGTCCTGTCTGTTTTGCCACCATCGGAACCTCCTGATGAACAACACAGGCCCAAGGATGTTGAGGCATGTGGGACCCCTGGACCAGGGAATGGTCTGAGAGTGTGTGACACAAAGTATCTGTGAAGTGCATACTGGGTAGTGAGTTTGTGCTTCTCTTCAAGGTATGCCTTTGATCATAATCTGCAGATAACTCAAGGAAAATCACTGGTAGGCTTGTTAAATGGAAAATTCTCATGTCCCAACTTCAAACTTGCTGAGTTAGAATTCCAGGGAAGGGGACACTGGACTTGTCCAGTTATTACCGTGTAGACTGAAATCTAAGACTCACTGCTGCTGGCGTCCAGGTGTAGCCACTGCCCGAGGTCAAAGCTCCACATCTTGTGAGGCCTGAGACAGCTCCCAGGGAAGATTTCTGTCTGTTGTCTGCAGAGGGGCGGCCAACTTACCTCTTCCCGCTGACTCGCTTCCCTAACTGGCTTCCTTGTGCCTTTCTTAATCCTTTTCTTTACCTTCAGAGATAACTGGGAGAGGCAAGATAGAGATACAAATTTTACTAAATCTAACTTTTAAGTAATCTTTAAAAAATTGTACAGCGTTCAGATGTAATATTTAATTTTCTTTGTGGTTGTTTTTTGTCATTGTGCCTTTCGTTGTTTTAAAGTATTTTGTGTTATTGGCTGGGAAGATAGCATGAGATTAACATCAGCTTTATATGGAGCTGTAAACCAGGAAAACACTTCATATTTGTCACACGGAATTAAGAATCACATTTGTGTAATGATGTATAAAGGAATTTGGTTGTTTTATCATTTGTTTTTTCTTCTTTTTGGCATAATAAAGTCCCAGTTTCTTCTTGGTGGACTGAGCAGGACTATTGATGTCTGATCTATAAGTGAAGAGTTAATAGAAGGGTATTGTTACTATTCAGAAATCTCTCCCTCACCGACTTTTCCTAAATGGTAGCATGGATGTTAGAGTTAAGAATTTTGATTTTTCCCCCATTAGATTATAGAGAGAAAGATAGTCATCAGAAACTTAACTTGGAGTTTTAGTCAAAGAGCATCACAGAAGAGCACTGAGCTTGGGCTCGGCCATTTAGCAGCTTTGTAACCTGGCTGAGTTTTCCAGCCACTGTACCCGGTCTCTTCATCTGTAAAATGGTGAGAAGAACAACATCTACTACATCAGAATATTTTGAGGGATATAGGAGTTCATGTATGTTCAAGCACAGAATTAACATTCAGATTGCAGTGCCTGGTTCAGTAGAAGTGTTTGCTGCTGTTATTATAATTATCATTATTTCATCTCCTTATCTTCCTCATGAGTTCCCTGTAAAACCAACAATGATCCACAGTGTCAACAGTTTTATTCTAGGTCCCTGCTGAAAGGCCTGCAAAGGGAGCCTCGTGCTTATAACCTCCTGTTTTATCCCAGTCTCTGGAGGGATGCATTGACCTCTTTCTTCTTTGCACTAGGCACTGAATGGGGGCCCACACCCAACCCTGCATGTCCTCCTTTTAGTATCCGATGTTTTTGAAACACTGCTTAGTGTTTACTTGGTGGACTATACTCCCTGACATGAGCAACTCATGGGAGATAAGATGTAGGAAACATTGTTCTATGTAGGTCTCTGAGTTTATCATAACGCAGAGTACAGTTGATCAAGGGACAAGGTAGAGTTCCTTAATGCAAAGATCTTCAGAGATGAGGGTGTTCTAATGTGACATCACCTGAAAATAAAGGAAGAACATAAAAGCATATGTAGTTTTACAAGGAAAAGCACACAACTAAAAGAATTGATCCCATTAAATACACTATTCTATTTGTTTATGCATCAAATTACTGATAGGAAATAGCCACGTGTAGAGATAGTAGAATTGATCGATTTCATAGAGAATTCTTTTTAACAGTTGTTCATATCTTGTGTTTTACATCATCGATTGGGGTAATATTTTCATCTTTTCCTGTCCTAGTGTCTTTATCTTTCTCAATTTTTCCAAGAGATATATTTATATTATCCTCTAAAATTCTAGGGCAATTTAAAAAAAGTTATGAAACATTTTAAGTTGTTGATATTGTATTTTGGAGGAGCACTAGATTGCAAGTGAATTAGTGATAATTAGAATTTTAGTTTGGTGAAAGATGGTAGTTGGAATTGATACCAGGATGGTTGTAACCCAGTTTTTTTTGTTCCCAAAAAATGAACCCAGTTCATTTTTTGATGTAGTTTTCAAAATGATAAAGCAAGTAATTTTTAATATAATAACTTGTCTCATTTTAAAATATGTGTTCTTGGAGAGGGTGATGGAGGTAGGTAGAAAATAGTTTAATGTAGTGACTTGTTTTTCTCCAGTTGATCTGTTATAAACCCAACAGCCATATAGCATCCTTTTGTCCAAATGACCTGATGGCACTTTCTTGACTTTTCTTACTGTGACTCTAGCAATCTGAGGTCACACTATCTTCTCCCTCCTAGTCATGTTTTCAATAGTAAGAGTGACATTGTCAATAATATAGTGACAACTTTGCACACAGTCTACTATTTACTAAAATATATATATCAATTGCAAACTTTGATAACATAATTGTTAAGTTTGAACTATTTGCAGTGCACTTAACAACTGATTGCTACACATTATTGTGTAGTGACATCGTGGTTAAAATCATTATTTGCAACATGTGACCACTTTCAATTTTATTTTTCTTTTTGAAGAAGAAAGGCTTGCATTTCCATCTTAGAAAATTGAGAACTGGTTTTTTGCCTTTATTTTTTTGTCTTCAGCTCTTCTTCCTACTGGTTACTAATTCACATGTCCAGTTACTTCAGATTCATGGTGCTACCTCCTCTGCCTTTTTCATGGCTCTCACATTAATTTTTCCATAATCCCTTCTGTGAAGGATGTTTCTCTCCACGCTCATCTAGTGAGGAAGAAACCGACCCTCCTTTATGTGAACTTGGAGACAGAGGCCAAGGTGAAGCCTTGGTGCCCCTCCCCACCAGTGAATTGCAGAAGGGCTGCAGATTCCCGTGAATCTTTTGCTCCCCTACTGGCTCCCTACATAGTTGGCATTGTCTCCAGGGAGGAGCCCAGCTTGGTACAATCAAATTTTTGAAGTCTATAGAAGCCTGCTGAAAGATAAGACTGGCTAGAAAGGACATCTGCAAGCAGTGTGCTCCAAAAGTTGGTGGCAGAAACATTAAGAAGAAGAAAACCTTTCCGTTTATCTTGTTTTCTCTTTATCTTCTCTCCCTTCCTTTTCCTTTACCTAGATGTTACAAAACCTGTCCACCCCTCATGGTGGTTGTTTTTTTCCTCAAAGCCCCAGTACATTGTTATATATCTTAGTTGTATGTCAACCCATGGTGGCTCTTTCCCTGGCGTCCCATGGCATTTTATTCATATCTCTTTCATTCAAATTATTTCTGTAGTGTAATTTATCTGTTTATACATATCTGTCTTACTTGCAGACTGCCAACATTTCAAGACCTTTGGGCACATAGTATATACTTAAGTATTTGAGTAAATAAATGAAGCTCTTTTTTTGAATAAGATCTAAATAAATAAAATACCTACTCAGCACATGAATGCAAGCATTTGAGAGAGAGTTTTGTGGCTGCTAAAGCAGACTGTGGATCAGTTTAGGGACTCAGTGCCCAAGTTACTCAATAGATTTAGATAAAATGAAAGAGATAATTAACTTTAGTTTTAAAATTCATGGACAACAGGAGCAGGATATCTAGGTGTGAATCAGGACTTGATCATTCTTGTTGCATCTTTGGAAAATTCAGTCCTTTATGTTTCTATGAAAATGTCACTGGCCAAGAGAATGAACAGAGGACTGGCTTTTAGAAAGGCAATTTGGTCACAGGAAGTCCTGGAGGAAAATATATGGAAGGAGAGTTGGTAGAAACATGGCAGAAACATTTTGTGTATAAACCCTAAAAATTGGGTTTACATGTTGTCTGAAAGTACTGTAACCCAACTTTTCTCCAATATAGATTTGAGCAGCTTTTAAATATCTAGGTATACAAAAAGTTTACAAAGGAAAATAGATCAAACTGAAAGGCGTTTAGGATGGAACAATGAAATGAAGCTGAAGTAAGCCAGAGCACTGAAAGTTGTTTCGGAAGGACCTGCAGTTTTCTTTCTTTTTTTATCCTTCTTTTTATTTATTTTTTCCCCCAACACCCCAGTAGATAATTGTATGTCATAGATGCACATCCTTCTAGTTGCTGTACATGGGACGTGACCCCAGCATGGTCGGAGAAGCGGTGCATCGGTGCGCGCCCGGGATCCGAACCCGGGCCGCAAGTAGCAGAGCGCATGCACTTAACCACAAAGCCACGGGGCCGGCTCGGAAGAACCTGCAGTTTTTAAAGGTAATCGGAAATGTATCCCTCAGGTTTAAAGTAGAAAGGGTAATGGGAACAATTCTCTATCACCTCATGTCCATGAGATTAAAAGCAACAGTCTCTCAGAGAAGCAAAACTTTTCCGGTCTCTAATGTCCCAAAAAGTGTTTTGAATGGTGCCTAATGAAAGAGATTCTGTGTGACATAATGCAAATGCGGTATCATCAACTCATTTCCAAGTTTAGTTCAAACATTTTAGGACACGTTCAATTGAGGTAATGCACACATTCTATAAGGGGCCAAGGAAGAGGCCGACAGCATTCTCTCTCAGCTTTTCACTTGACCAAGTGAGAAAATGTTCTTGAACAGATTGACCACGTCTCCTCAAGGCAATGCTCCATTTTCAATTTTTCTTTTTGTAAACTCAGCCTGCGTTTCCCATTACATATACAAGATAAAGCCTGTTTGTAGACATCCTTCGTTGGCAATGAGGAGCAGATCCATACTATTAAGTAATCAAATAAGCAGAACATCTGGTTGGCCCTTTTTAGGAAAATGACAGATTTAAGCCCACCTTCATTGGTGGAAGGACATGGTATACCAGAATTAAAATATCTACCATTTATTATGCAGCTAATCATAAGTCATGCTATTTAAATGAAACTGAATGAATTCTTCTTCTATTAAGTTGACCAGATTTTAGTCAAACTGATGTGTAATTTTATATAGGTGCATTTTTACTTAAAATGTAAAACTCTTTAGAGACCTCTTTATTCAGTTTTAGAGGCATATTTTGTATATTTTGGTGATTTTATTTATTTTCCTTCATAGCAGAGAGGCACATCCTACTCTTTTTCTTGCTGCCCTCTCTCTCCAAGATAAAACTCATCCAAGTTTATTTTGCTTTATAAGGCATAGGCTTACATTGTGATGATAAAGAGATCATTTCTGAAACATATTTGGAACTGTAGGGAGCCCAGAATTTTAGATTATGCACAGAATTTTGTGAGGTAACTTCAAAAATGATGGAACATTTAAAGTTTTGCCAAGAAAATTTTTTCCTACTTTTCTTCACAGTAATTAAAAAAAAAAAGTTTAGTTTCTTAATTCTTCAGATGGGTGAGTGTAGGAGTTGGCAGGATTATATGTACCCTTGAGAGATCTCTCTCTGAGTTACTCTTTCAAAACAACCATCCTGGGCAGGCCCCATGGCTTAGCGGTTAGGTGATCGCACTCCACTGTTAGTGGCCCTGGTTCGGATCCCGGGCGCGAACCGACGGACTGGCTTCTCCAGCCATGCTGAGGCCGCATCCTACATACAGCAACTAGAAGGATGTTCAGCTATGGCATACAACTATCTACTGGACCTTTGGGGAAAACAAATAAATAAATAAAATTTAAAAAAGTAATTAAAAAAAACACCATCCTACTTCATGAATATTTAATGGGGACTCTGTTAGTCCCAAAGCTGCTGAGAGAAGCAGTTCCCAAAGCTCCAGCAGGTCCTGGGAGAGGACAGTGATGGTAATCAGTGTCATCAGAGTTTGGATGAGCAGTAGTCATTCTCTGGATGTTAGAACTGAGTGGAGTTTTCAAGCGCAGCCCAGTGACTCTAGACCTGAGCCCTGCTCAGAAGCCAGTTGACTTGTCATTCGCTCTGAGCATGGTGTCTTCCCTCTGCTCGTGCCCCTTTTTGTCATTTCTCATGCTTCTCCTGCCTCTTTCTCTTTCCTACACCTACTTTCTTCTTTTTCTCTCTTTCTTACTTTTACTCTATTATATTCCTTCTCCTTAGCATTTTTTTCTTCCTTTCTTATTGTTCTCATTCCTTTTCTTTTTATTTTGTAGTACAGTTACTCTGTACATCACTTTCATCTTAAAATTTTGACCCTCTACAATTCTTATACTTCAGTTAGCTATTTTGAAGAGAGTATTTTGATAAATTTCTCTTAGATGTTATAGCATGCTGATTCAAGGAGATAAAAACTATCATGAAAGGGATGGAGATGGAGAATGAATTCAGTTCAGGTAGCCATGGAATTAGACAGAGGGAAACTGAGAGCTTAGGTGTGGGTGTTCAAAATATTTCCTGATACATCTTTGTAGTTCATTGTTGTGGTAAACTGCACAGAGTCTTATTTACTGTTGGAGCCCAGAAGTTTGCTCCTCTGATCAGGTCAGCAGGTCTCGGCCTATAGAAAAGAATCTAGGAAACACTGCATGCATTTCTAATGTGAAGAACTGTTAGTGTTCTTCCAGGAGACACCTTGGGCTCTTCCCTGCACTATCTGAATAGAAAAAGAGGAAGAGATGCTTTTCTCCATCTGCACAAAACCAGGACTTTATCTTGAGTTTGAGAGAGTTTGCATGTGACTGAAAACAAAAGTTTTCCCAAGTTTGGATTTGTTTTAATAGGATCTATTGGCTAGCTTTGATGTCTTTATTCAAAATTGGCTACCTCTAGTGCTAAGTTCAGAGTGGAGATTTTTCAGTATAAGAGAGAAGAATCCCTTTTGGATTAACTCAGTGAAATATAGTATTTGGGAAAAAGGTTATATTTGAAGGCCACTTATTAATATTCTGTCGCCACAGTGACATCTGTTGGTAAGTGACTACTTCATGCTATTCTCGATGATTTCTGTTTGAAAGACACACCCTGAGCTTGATAAATAAATGGCAAACAATAGGATATATTGGAGCATATGAGGAAGTCATTTGGGGTAAATCTAATTCGGACTGAGTTTGTTTTTCCAAAAGGGCCTGTCGCCTGCATTGTGTATCTGCTTTGCCGTGTCTCAAAGAGAAGAGTAAATGCCCTTAACATAAGGATGCAACTTCCCCCTCGTTGACATTGCCTTAAGGATAAGCATTTCTCCCTAGGCTTGGATTTTACTGCTGGACTCATCCTGTGACCACCCAGCTCCAGACAACAGACCTGACACCAGCCATGCCCAATGAGATGACAGACCTGCTCCACGCTGTTTCCACCTATAGCTATTCTGGCAGGGCAACCTAGCAGGGCGATCTTGTGGCTATTGTAAAAGGGACATTACAATCCTATGTGATACTTGCTCTTTGACGGTATATAACCGCTCTGTACACCCCACTCCTTCGGTGCCCTTCCTTCCTTATGAAAGGAAGGCCCAGGGCCATGGTCCTCAAAAGTTAGCTCATAATAAATTCACCCCAATTTTGATTTATACATTGGTTATGGATTATTTATGTAGACATTTGTTGGTGTAGTCGTGGCAAGATTTCAGAGAAACCCACCAGAGACCACCTGGAATCTACACTGAACTGGCATTTGGTACCAATAGGAGCCCATTGTGCTCCCCAGATCACTGCATTCTTCAGGTGACATGAGTGAGTTCTCCTGAAACCTGGACCTTTTTATTTTAAGTCGACGGTCCAGAGTTTATTTGAGCTGTTTTCAAGGCTTAAGGCCAGGTGTCTTAAGGGGGTACTGATACATTCCCCAGGTCAGAGGAACCTAGGGAGGAATTCCTAGGAAAGAGAAACGTAGAGAGAATTTCCTAGACCAGAGGAGCCTAGGGGGAAATTTTGGAGTGAATGGAGCAGGGTGACTTTTTAATATGGCTTAAAATTGGGAAAAATTATGTTTATAAAGTATTAAAAAAACTGCTTGATAGAGAAATGAGAGACTGAATCTGTTCAGCTCCAAAGAAAAGGGACATTGCTCCTCCCGACCTTTCGGGAATTCTCAAGCAACTGAGAATCTCATCGGGGGTGTCAGAGGGGAACCCCACGACTTGTAACCCTCCTTCCTATAGCGAGCTCCACTATCATTCATGTTAATTTATCACAGGTTAGTCCGGGAACGTGCACGGGAGGGCTAGTCACCCGCACTCCAAACCCCCACGGCAGTACCTAGACTGCGAGCGGGAGAAACCAAGGCATGTAAGAGAGTGATTACGACCTTTCTTTAGGGAGTAACACTCACAAGCAGCACACTCCTGACCCACTACACAGCCCCTAGAAATTGTTCAGACTTTGTAGCAAAATAAAAGAAAAGGAAAGTGGGAAATTGAGTTTGCTTGATCATTCCCGGCTGGGCTGCCTGGCCTCTGAACCCAGGAGACTTGCGCAAGTGCTAAGACAGCAGGGGGCCTAAGACTGAAAGAAAAAAGAAATTGGAAGGAAGCTTTCTGCAGATGGAAACTGCTAAATTTTCTAAAACAGCGGCTGTAAAATCTTTGTTGCATCTATCTGTTCTTTATGTGTCTGTCTCTACATGTATGTTATATGTGCGCGGTATTTTACCTCCAGAGGTTATGGTTAAAATCAAGAGGTTTATTCAATTAACTTGAAATAAGCACTCACAAAAGTTAGTTCTAAATCCAAATGTTTTTCCAGTTAACGTGATATGAAATAATCTTTGGTAAATAAAAGCTTATTTAAGCTTGTTAGTTTTCAGCATTGGATATAATGCAGATATGCAGCTTTTATTCGTCAAATAAACTGATGTTATTTCTACTACAAAACTGGTCTCAAAAAAAATAAATGATGGCTAATATTATTTAATGTCTCATAAAGTCTTGTAGGCAATCTAAATAATTATTGAGGGGCCGGCCCCATGGCTTGGTGGTTAAGTGCACGAGCTCCGCTGCTGGTGGCCCAGGTTCAGATCCAGGGCGCGCACCGAGGCACCACTTCTCCGGCCATCCTGAGGCCGAGTCCCACATATAGCAACTAGAAGGGTGTGCAGCTATGACATACAACTATCTACTGGGGCTTTGGGGGCAAAAAATAAATAAATAAAATCTTTAAAACATAATAAATAAATAATTATTGAGAACAGGTAAATAAATAGGTGAGTATTAAGTGAACTTTAAACAATAATCGTATGTTATAATGTATATAGCTTCTAAACTCTTTTTGGTAACTTAAAAATTTAGGATTTTGCTAAATTTTATGATAAAAATTCATTGAGTATCTAGATCATTTCCAAATAAGATAAGATATTAGACATTGCTAAATATAGGTTTATCTACTTTTGGCTTATTACAGAAAAACTACAAGGTGTTTTGGGTCTATTGGTAAACATGTCTTGTGTTTTATTTAAAAGATTGTACTATAAAGTAACATGTTTCCAAAAATTATAAAAAGTGTCCATATAAATTTGTCAAGCCATGAAATGCTAATGTAAAAGAAATTTTATAATTGCTTACTTAGTTTTTTACTTAAAAATTAAGGTTTCTAAGGGTTAAAAATTTCTAATATGTGATTAAGCTACTAAAAACTTAAGAAAAATATGTTTGTATTCAAGGAGAGTAAGATGTGTGTTTTCATTAAGAAGATATAAAAAATGGAAATATTTTTGTTTGGGTAGGAAAGATAAATTTGCCCTGAAAAGTACTAGAAGGAAAAAAAAGGAGCACATGGCACAAATTCTGAATGTAAACAAAAAGTTATAGAAGGTTTGTGGAAGAGAAACCCTGAGGAGTTTTATACATGGTTGAGTTGGCTAAGATTAAACTAAATCCAACTAAGTAAATGATTTTTAATATCAAAAGTAAGCTAGTACAAAATTCAAATTTGGTCTTCTTCCTTTTAAAAGGATAATTTTATTCTACTCTTTTTTTTTCCCCAAAGCCCCAGTAGATAGTTGTACATCATAGTTGCACATCCTTCTAGTTGCTGTATGTGGGAAGTGGCATCAGCATGGTCAGAGAAGCAGTGTGGTGCGTCGGTGCACACCTGGGATCGGAACCCAGGGCCACCAGCAGCAGAAGACACGCGTCCAACCGCTAAGCCACGGGGCCGGCCCTATTCTACTCTTAATCTTCTCTTGATAGAGGTTATTACGTAAAAAGATTTTTCTTTACATTTGAGTTAAGTTTATCTAAAGAACAGAGATCTGTTTTGTTAAGGTAATTCCCTATGTTCAAAAGACTGAGGTTTCTCTATTAAGCTTTTTTTGACTGTTTAAATGTTGTTTGTTAATTAAGCATGGTTTCACTGCGACAAGAACAGGAACTCCTTGATCTTGTCTGACCAAGTGTTTAAAACCTCTCTGTATTTTTGACAATCTCCCCAAAATTATATCCTAAATAAAGTCTTTCTTATAACTTTTTTGTTTGAGAATTTTCAAAGATCCCTGGCAATTCTCAAGTAAATTTGATCTCTTCCTATAAAGAGGGAGATACTAAACTAATTAGGCTTGTTAAGTATGCTAAATTGCATGGGAAGCATTATCAAGTAAATGATAAAACTTCTTAGGTTACAATGCGTAGGTAAATATTACCCACTATTTTAACCCTGCTATCTTGTGTCGGGGGAAGAGGGAGAATCTCCCTCTGCCCTTTCCCTTAAGGTTCTTCTGGCTGGCCAAATAATCAACAAGACAGGTTAGCAGGAGAAAATAATACCAAGTTTAATAACATGTATACATGGGAGAAAGCAGGGACACTGCGTTTCTCAACACGATAGCAGAAATTCTCGTCTTAAATATCATTTTCAGCCAATGACAAAGGAGGATTTTGGGGGTGGGGGAGTCAATTACAGGAGATTACCACTAAAGCACAGTAAACAAGAGTAAGGTTTATTATACAGCCCCAAGGCCTCATCTTCCACATTGATAAGTTACTAGAAATGAGCTCACCCCCCCCTCTTCTCCAAACAGAGAGGGAGATACCTTTACAAATGGAGATTTCCCTTATAAATGTAAATGATTGTCTGGCAACTCCTCGCAGGGCCATCCAAAGAATGTGGCCAGAGAGACAGGACTCCCGATAAGATGGGCTTGTTGGTGCCTTTTCTATTGTAACCTCTATCCTAAATTATCTTTTATAGCAGTCATGATAATAACCCCTTCCTAAAACAGATTTTTTTTGGTTTTAAATTCTTTAGGCAGTTTGGGAGGGAAAACTCAAATATTTTTCCTGAGCTCTCTGAGTCCTTATTGTCTTCAGCTCGAAATAATCCGCATACCAGAGTGGTGCTTCCTGGGGCAGCTTGCCCTGAGCACCATCAGTTCCCTCCTCTGAAACTTCCCTAGGAGTTTCACATATTAAAAGCTGAGCTGGTGACTGTGGAGAGAGAAATCGTGTTAGTACCCAGGTGATAAGAAGTCTGCAAAGAGAGAAAAGAACATAGATTAGAATGAGGATGAACAAGCAGAAAAGAACAAATCGGAGCACATTTCCCCACACTCCATTAAACCAGTCCCCCAATCCTGGAAACAAGTCAGTCCAATAAAATGTGTGAGCTTCGTTTATCTGATGAAAAATGTCAATCTTCTCTTTTAATAGATTTAAGTTAGATATTATTTGACCTGTTTGATTCACATAAAAACAACATTTTTCTCCAATGATTGCGCATGCTCTTTCTTGCTGGGCAGTGAGTACGTTCAGAGCACGCCGATTTTGGAGCACCACAGATGCTAGGCTGTTAATCTCTGACTGGAGTATGTTTAAGGTTTGCATGGTGGTGTTGAACTCTTGTTCCATTACCATAGAGAGATTTAATATTGCTTTCTCCAACTCATAATCTCCAAAGCCGGGGAATAGGACTCTCAAGGCTGAAAAGAACTTGGAGTTGTGATACACAAGTGGATTTTCCACGATTTTTCGACTGGCACGTTTATGTGGCACAATCTTATGAACAAACGAACCCAAGTTTGTAATTTTGCTAGCATTTAAGGTGGAGTGTTTGGTGACAGAAGGAACCAGGTATCCAAGTCCGCATCGTCCTGACCAATTAGGTGGGAATCCTTTATACACTTTGTTGCCGCATAAAATGAAAAGACCAGTGTAGTTTAAAGACAAGGTTAGAATTGAGTCTGTAGTTCCCAGGATCTGGACTATTTCATGATCTGTGCCACTTGCACTGTTACTACCTAAACATCTCCATTTCCCCTGAACTCCAGTCAGTCTGCGAGAACAGAACAGATTGCGGAATAGCTGGTACAGGAGGCCTGCAGTCTGATTCTGACAGCTATAAAGCCTGGTCTTGTCACCTGACCAGGTGAGTCCAGATTTTTGATCCACTCATATATAGTCTGTGGCATTGGGCAGCTTAACCATGCGGATAGCTGCTATACCCCAAGTTGCACACGGGTGGCTCGTAGGCCATCCAGAGCACTTGGTGATTTGGCAAATGTTTGTGCCAGAGGGAGTAGTGATAGAGTCACTTACAATTTCCTTGAGAGTTCTGAAGATGCCACCTGTGGAATCAAACCACAGAGTTTGACGGCAATATTGTCTCGGTATATCACCCAGGAAAGGTCCAGTGCCATGTTTACTTTCAATGCAGAGGGAAAAACTTTCACTTATTGTTTGTGCTTGGGCAAGGGACAGTCCTTGACCTTTTAAGTAATCTTTCTGGGGCCCAAGTGACTCACCTGGAGAAGAAGCAGAGTGAAGTTTCCCTTCTTGCGGATACCATACTCTGTTACTCGTCCATTCTCCGTACTTAGTCCACCAGGTGTTCATATCAGCAGGAACAAAGACTAGTTCAGGTTCTTTTGCACTATCTAGCTGTTGACATAACCAACAGTCAGATTGATTAGTTAGCGTGGCTAGGGCTTGGTAAACTGGCATAAGGGGGTGTTTGGTCTGTGCCCGACCTGTTGAAAAGGAGAGGGTTAGTAAAAGCAAGACACAGATCGGAAAAGAGCCCATAGCGGAGACTTAGAGAGGGGAAGAGGGACAGATAGAGACCAGCACTCTCCAGTCAGCTTTCTAATAAATGATTAAAAAAAAATATATATATATATATCCACTAATAGTTTGTGTGTGTGAGTGTGTATATATATAGGGAGTTTTGAAGCAAGGGGGAGGAAATGGGTCAAAGTAGGTTTTCTTGATCCGTGATCTTGGGAAAAGCTGTCTACTTCGTGATGTCGGCTGCTTCTGGGGCCTGGGTTTTGGCCCTCGAAATCCTTAGTTTAAGGTCACCTGTGGGGATTATCTCCCAGTTGTCTTGAGAGCGATGTTCTGGGTCTATTTTGGCGTGGCTCGCATGGATCCAGGAAGATTTTTCTTTTATTTTGATGGCAGTGCAGGTCGTCAGTAAAACTTCATAAGGTCCTTCCCAGCGAGGTGACAGTGCGTGTTTTTTTCTAAAGACCTTGATGTACACCCGGTCTCCTGGTCGAAAGGGATGGCAAGGCTTGTCAGAAGGTGGTGGCCATGCCTCTTTTACCTGTTGACGATATGCTTCAAGTATACTAGTTAATTTTTCTATATAACAAGTCATAGCATCAAATTGTTCACTTAAGTTCCCATAATATTCATTTAATCCAGGAATTGAAGGTTTAGAGACACCAGTAGGCATTGGACGTCCAAAAACTATTTCAAAAGGAGTCAATCCATGCCTTCTATTTGGAGTATTTTGAATCTTCATAAGGGCCAAGGGCAGAGCTTCTGGCCATTTAAGTCCAGTTTCTTGACAGATTTTTCCTAGAGTTCTTTTTATATCTAGATTTTTACGTTCTACTTGCCCTGATGACTGAGGGTGATATGGGGTATGAAATTTTAATGAATACCCCAGAGTTTTTGCAAGCAAGTGGTTTATCTCTGCTGTAAAATGAGTTCCTTGGTCTGATTCAATCCATAAAGGAATGCCAAAACGAGGAATAACTTCAGTTATTAATTTCTTTACCACTGTTGTGGCATCTGCATGTCTGGTCGGATAGCATTCAGTCCATCCACTAAACATGCAGACAATAACCAAACAGTGAGAGTAACCTAAAGCTGAAGGGAAGTCTATAAAATCCCTTTGGAGTGCCGCAAAAGGCAACGTGGGCCTGGGAGGACTTCCTGGATCACACTGATTTCTCCCAGAGACTTGGTAAGATTTGCAAGTTGTGCACTGGGAGGTGATTTGGTCAGAAATTTTGTGGATGCCAGGGCAAAACCAATTGTCTTTCAGTTCCTTAACTATCCCCCGTTTGCACATATGTCCCATTTGGTGGGAGATAAGTGCAAGCCAAAAAGTCAAAAGAAAAGGAGCTATTGGAAGTCCATTTGGTCTAATGTATAATCCATCTGATAATTGTTTGGCACCTTTTTGTATCTAATTGTCTTTTTTAAATTGTGGGGCATTTGCCTGATAGTTAATAACATCAGTCAGGGATAAAGGCAGGTTTAAGAATTGGGTGGAAAACGGATAAGGGGGTCCATAGTGAGCTGCATGTTTAGCAGCTCTGTCAGCCCTGTCATTCCCTAAAGATATGACATCAGTCTCCTTAGTATGGGCTGAACAATGAACAATGGCAATTTTTGAAGGAAGGTGAATAGCTTGTAATAAGGCTGTAATTAAGTGTCCATTAGCAATAGGAGTTCTTGTAGAAGTTAAGAATCCACGGGATTTTTAAATTGTGTCAACAGCATGGCAGACTCTAGAAGCATATTTGTGTAAACGAAAGAAAAACAAGATTAATGGTTAGAGCAAATTGTAAACCAGTTTTTGAGTTCAGAGGACAGCCAGTGAAGAAGAATTTTAGATGTCAGCGTCAAAGTATCTTTTGCTGTTTAAAATATCTCTGATGGTGTCGTCAGGTCATCTCTTAAGTTTATATCAAGTTCATCAGCTTCAGTTTGTAAGGCTTCAGGAAAAAGGGCAGGTTCAGTTCTCAGTGATTTCAAATGAAAATGATGGAAAAAATCAAAAACGTTAGTTTGGACATCTGTAGCCAGATATTTCAGGAGACTAGAAGAAATCAGGATCCAGTCCAGTCAACAGATATAAAACAAAAACCTCAAAAGACAACAAAACTAGGATCTAATATCCGCAAATTTATACTGAAATAGTTTTTACTGAAATATAATTTTTTTTCTAAAATCACCCTCATTTTTATTAAGATAGCAAAATTAAAACTAGTTTGCAAAATAAGTCTAGTTCCAATAGAGTTGGCTCAATTATTTACATAAGTACAGCAAGAATAGCAGTTGATCACATAGGCTCTTTTAAATCTGCTTTGCTGGAACTTTTTATAAGGAATCTCACATTGAACTTTAAAGGTCTCTCGAGGCCAGGAAAGCCAAGCCAAGGATTTTGTCATCAGACTTTGTCTGCAATACCTATAAATTTGGGTGAATTCCTCTATTCCGAGGTTTCCCCAAAATATTTCAAGGTTCCTTGTACCTGCCAGATAACTGACATTCTTTACTTATCCTGGTATGTGCTGCTTGGAACATAAGGTACCAGGCCAATATTTTTACGTGGCTTTATTCCATAAAGTCTAATCTTTATTCCTCAAAAGCTGTATGGTTATATTGTAAATATGATGTTCCAGTCACAACCTTGGTAATAGAACCAGTGTTTCCCATTGTGTCCTGTTATAAGGAGAACAGATTTTTATTGAACTTATGCAAATAACTATATTGTCATGAAAACAACAATATTTACTTATTAAGAGTTTTTAAATTTGAGGGATCAGGTAGAGAGAAAAAGATAAATATTTTAATTTTACTTATAAAAGTATCATTTACCAAATTGCTATAAGTCATAGCTAGCTCAGGAGAAAAGAGAAAAAGTTTTTCTTAAATCTGAAAAAACATTAAAAATTTAGCAATACTTCAAACGAAAAATCATAAAAATTATAATCATCCTTATCAGTTGGTTCAGTCCTGTGTAATCTATTCTTGATCCCAATCTTTTTGTTAGCAGCTTTATGATGTTATCAGTCTCTCCATCAGATTTTTATAATTTTTTTTTACCCAGTTCAGTTTTATGATCAGAAAGTTTGTCAGAAACCTGTACAGTTCCAGTGTAAATGTCAGAGTCCTTTTTATGAATTTTTCTGAAGTTGAAACATTTTGCAAAAGCATTAGAGCAAAGAAATAAGTCTGTAAACAACAAGACCTCAAAATGGCAATTGACAAGGAAATTTGGTTAATTTTGTGACATACAACACTTTAAAATAATAATAACCAGAATTATGACTGATAACCAGGACAGATCAGAATTTCAGTAATGTTATACAATTTTAAAACACCTATGTCAATAACATTTGCCCACATAATAGCACCTAAGCAGGCTTATCATCACTGTTCTGACAATGCTTTCTATGTAATTGAACATATTGAATAAGCCTAATAAGTTTAGTATCTTTTTCCTTATAGGAAGAGAGCAAATTTCTTTGAGAAGTTCCAGGGCCCTTTGAAAATTCTCAAAGAAAAAAGTAAAAAAAAAGACTTTATTTAAGATATGAATTTTGGTGGAGCCTGTCAAAAATATAAACAATCAAAGCAAACAGAGCATTAACAGTCCAAAAGCCTTAATAGAGAGACCTCAGTCTTTTGAACGTAGGAAATTATTTTAACAGTTTTTTTTTTTTCTGTCTTTTAGGTAGACTTACTCAAAGGTAAAGAAAAATCTTTTGTAACCTCTTTATCAAGTTTAAGCATATTATCCTTTTAAGAGACAGAAGACCAAATTTTAATTTTGCACCAGCTTATTTCTGCTATTAAAACTCATTTACTTAATTAAATTTATTTCAATCTTAGCCAACTTGATCATGCATAAAACTCCTTTTCCAGAATTCCTCTTCCACAAACCTTTTATAACTTTCCTCTTACATTCAGAATTTGCCCCATGTCTTTCTTTTCCCTCCTAGTACTTGAGGACAAATTTATCTTTCTTAACCAAACAAAATATTTTCATTCTTTGTACCTTTATATATCTTACTTTTTTTTTGTACACAGACATATTTTTCTTAATTTTTAGTAGCTTCAATCACATATACTAATTAGGAATTTTACCCCTTAGAAACCTTAATTTGTAAGTAAAAACTAAGTAAACAATTATAAACTTTCTTTTACATTAGTATCTTGTGGCTTGGAAAATTTATGAACACTTATTTCATCATTTCTGGAAACATGTTACTTTATAGTACAATCTTTTAATAAAACACATGTTTACCAATAGACCCAAAACACCTTTTAGTTTTCCTGTGATGAAAAGCCAAAAGTAGACAAATGTACATTTAGCAATCAATGTCTAATATCTTATCTTATTTGGAAATGATGATACGCAGAGAATTTTTATCATAAAACTTAGCAAAACTCTCAAGTTTTAAGTCACCAAAAAGAGTTTGGAAGCTGTAACCACAATAACATATAATTATTGTTTAAAGTTCATCCAACATTCATCTTTTTTACAACTACTTAGTTACTGATTTTTAATAACTATTTAGATTGCCTATAAGACTTCATAAGACATTAGATAAAATTAGCCATCATTTAAATTACTATATTTGTTAACCAGTTCTGTAACAGAAATAACATCAGTTTTTTTCTTTCTTTTTTTTTTTTTTTTGTTTTTTTTTGTTTGTTTTTTTTTTTGATTTTTATTGATATTTTAATGGTTTCTAACATTGTGAAATTTTGGGTTGTACATTTTTGTTTGTCCATCACCCCATATATGACTCCCTTCACCCCTTGTGCCCACCCCCCACCCCCACTTCCCGGGTAACCACAGTCCAGTTTTCTCTGTCCATGTGTTGGTTTATATTCCACATATGAGTGAGATCATACAGTGTTTGTCTTTCTCTTTCTGGCTTATTTCACTTAACATAATACGCTCCAGGCCCATCCATGTTGTTGCAAATGGGACGATTTTGTCTTTTTTTATGGCTGAGTAGTATTCCATTGTATATATATACCACATTTTCTTAATCCAATCGTCAGTCGAGGGACACTTAGGTTGCTTCCACTTCTTGGCTATGGTGAATAATGCTGCAATGAACATAGGGGTGCATAAGCCTCTTTGGATTGTTGATTTCAGGTGCGTTGGATAGATTCCCAGTAGTGGGATGGCTGGATCATAGGGCATCTCTATTTTTAATTCTTTGAGGAATCTCCATACCGTTTTCCATAGAGGCTGCACCAATTTGCATTCCCACCAGCTGTGTATGAGGGTTCCTGTTTCTCCACATCCTCTCCAACATTTGTTGTTTTTTGTCTTGGTGATTATAGCCATTCTAACGGGCGTGAGGTGGTATCTTAGTGTTGTTTTGATTTGCATTTCCCTGATGATTAGTGATGTTGAGCATCTTTTCATGTGCCTATTGGCCATCTGTATATCTTCCTTGGAGAAGTGTCTGTTCATTTCCTCTGCCCATTTTTTGATCGGGTTGTTTGTTTTTTTGTTGTTCAATTGTGTGAGTTCTTTATATATTATGGAGATCAACCCCTTGTCAGATGTATGTTTTGCAAATATTCTCTCCCAGCTGGTTGGTTGTTTGTTCATCTTGATTCTGATTTCATTTGTCTTATAAAAGCTCTTTAGTCTGATAAAGTCCCACTTGTTTATTTTTTCTTTAGTTTCCCTAGTCTGGGTAGGCATGTCATCCGAAAAGATTCCTTTAAACCCAATGTCAAATAGTGTGTTGCCTATATTTTCTTCTATGAGTTTTATAGTTTCAGGTCTCACCTTCAGGTCTTTGATCCATTTTGAGTTAATTTTTGTGAATGGCGATAGCACATGGTCCACTTTCATTCTTTTGCATGTGGCTGTCCAGTTTTCCCAACACCATTTATTGAAGAGACTTTCCTTTCTCCATTGCATGTCCTTAGCACCTTTGTCGAAAATTAGCTGTCCGTATATGTGTGGTTTTATTTCTGGGCTTTCAATTCTGTTCCATTGATCTGTGTGTCTGTTTTTGTACCAGTACCATGCTGTTTTGATTACTATTGCTTTGTAGTATGTTTTGAAGTCAGGAATTGTGATGCCTCCTGCTTTGTTCTTTTTCTTTAGGATTTCTTTAGCTATTTGGGGTCTTTTGTTGCCCCATATAAATTTTAGTATTCTTTTTTCTATTTCTGTGAAGAATGTCATTGGGATTCTGATTGGGATTGCATTGAATCTGTAGATTGCTTTAGGTAATATAGACATTTTAACTATGTTTATTCTTCCAATCCACGTGCATGGGATATCTTTCCATTTCTTTATGTCATCGTAGATTTCCCTCAATAATGTCTTGTAGTTCTCATTGTATAGGTCCTTCACCTCCTTGGTAAGATTTATTCCTAGGTATTTTATTCTTTTTGATGCAATTGTAAATGGTATTATCTTTTTGAGCTCTCTTTCTGTTAGTTCATTATTAGCATATAGAAATGCAACTGATTTTTGTAGATTGATTTTGTACCCTGCAACTTTGCTGTAGTTGTTGATTGTTTCTAACAGTTTTCCAACAGATTCTTTAGGGTTTTCTATATATACAATCATGTCATCTGCAAATAGTGAGAGTTTCACTTCTTCGTTACCTATTTGGATTCCTTTTATTCCTTTTCCTTGCCTAATTGCTCTGGCCAAAACCTCCAGTACTATGTTGAACAGGAGTGGTGAGAGTGGGCAGCCCTGCCTCGTTCCTGTTCTCAGAGGAATGGCTTTCAGTCTTTCCCCGTTGAGTATGATGTTAGCTGTGGGTTTGTCATATATGGCCTTTATTATGTTGAGGTACTTTCCTTCTATTCCCATTTTATTGAGAGTTTTTATCATAAATGGATGTTGTATCTTGTCAAATGCCTTCTCTGCGTCTATTGAGATGATCATGTGGTTTTTATTCTTTGTTTTGTTGATGTGATGTATCACGTTGATTGATTTGCGGATGTTGAACCATCCCTGCGTCTCTGGTATAAATCCCACTTGATCATGGTGTATGATCTTTTTAATATATTGTTGTATTCGGTTTGCCAATATTTTGTTGAGGATTTTTGCATCAATGTTCATCAGCGATATTGGCCTCTAATTTTCTTTCTTTGTATTGTCTTTGTCTGGTTTCGGTATCAGGGTGATGTTGGCCTCGTAGAATGATTCAGGAAGTGTTCCATCTTCCTCTATTTTTTGGAATAGTTTGAGGAGGATGGGTATTAAATCTTCTTTGAATGTTTGGTAAAATTCACTGGAGAAGCCATCTGGTCCTGGACTTTTATTTTTTGGGAGGTTTTTGATTACTATTTCAATCTCTTTACTTGTGATTGGTCTATTCAGATTCTCCATTTCTTCTTGGTTCAATTTTGGGAGGTTGTATAAGTCTAAGAATTTATCCATTTCTTCTAGATTGTCCAATTTGTTGGCATATAATTTCTCATAGTATTCTCTTATAATCCTCTGTATTTCCATGGTATCCGTTGTACTTTCTCCTCTTTCATTTCTAATTTTATTTACTTGAGCCTTTTCTCTTTTTTTCTTAGTTAGCCTGGCTAAGGGTTTGTCTATTTTGTTTATCTTCTCGAAGAACCAACTCTTTGTTTCATTAATCCTTTCTACTGTTTTTTTGGTCTCAATATCATTTATTTCTGCTCTGATTTTTATTATTTCTCTCCTTCTGCTGGCTTTGGGCTTTGTTTGTTCTTCTTTTTCTAGTTCTGTTAGGTGTAATTTAAGGTTGCCTATTAGGGCTTTTTCTTGTTTGTTAAGCTGGGCTTGTATCGCTATGAGTTTCCCTCTCAGGACCGCTTTTGCTGCGTCCCATATGGTTTGATATGGCATGTTATCATTTTCGTTTGTTTCCAGATAGTTTCTGATTTCTCCTTTAATTTCATCAATGATCCATTGGTTGTTCAGTAGCATGTTGTTTAATCTCCACATTTTTGTCACTTTCCCAGTTTTTTTTTCCTGGTTCATTTCCAGTTTCATAGCCTTATGGTCTGAAAAGATGCTTGTTATGATTTCAATCTTCTTAAATTTATTGAGGCTTGCTTTGTTTCCCAACATATGGTCTATCCTAGAGAATGTTCCATGCGCGCTTGAGAAGAATGTGTAGTCAGCTGTTTTTGGGTGGAGTGCTCTGTATATGTCTACTAGGTCCATCTCGTCCAGTTTTTCATTTAAGTCTAATATTTCCTTATTAACTTTTTGTCTGGATGATCTATCCATTGCTGTAAGTGGGGTGTTAAGATCCCCTACTATTATTGTGTTGTTGTTGATTTCTCCTTTTAGGTTTCTTAATAGTTGTTTTATGTACATTGGTGCTCCTATGTTGGGTGCATATATATTTATAAGTGATATGTCTTCTTGATGGAGTGTCCCTTTTATCATTATATATTTCCCTTCTTTGTCTTTCTTAACCTGTTTTATCTTGAAGTCTACTTTGTCTGATATGAGTATGGCAACACCTGCTTTCTTTTGTTTGCCATTAGCTTGGAGTATTGTCTTCCATCCTTTCACTCTGAGCCTGTGCTTGTCTTTAGTGCTAAGATGTGTTTCCTGAAGGCAGCATATTGTTGGGTCTTGCTTTTTAATCCATCCTGCCACTCTGTATCTTTTGATTGGAGAGTTCAATCCATTTACATTTAGGGTAACTATTGAAACATGAGGGTTGAATGTTGCTGTTTTGTCACTTATTTTCTGGTTCTTTTGCATTTCCTTTGTTTCTTGTCCCATTTGTTTTGGACTGCCAATTCAGTTTGGTTGTTCTGTCTTATGATTCTTCTAGTTTTCTCTTTGTTTATCATATGTGGTTTTAATTTGATTATTTGTTTAGTGGTTACCTTGAGGTTTGGGCGAAAAATCTTCTGTATGAGATAGTCCATTATCTGATGGCCTCCTATTTCCTTATACTAAGTCAATTCTGTCACTTTCCTCTTCCCCTTCTAAGTTGCTCTTGTTATACCTTATTCTATCTTGTGTTGTGGCTGTGTGTTTACAGTGATGAGGTTAAATTTATTTTTGGTGAATTTCTTCCTTTGATCTTTGAGTTTAGTATTTAAGTGGTTGCTAACCTATTCCGGTAAAGATCTACTATTTCTCTGATTTTGTCTACCTACTTTTCTCCTTACTCCAAGCTTTGTGTTCCCTTTCTCTTCTTGTTTTCAGGCCTGAGGGCCTTCTTGAGTATTTCTTGTAGTGGCGGTCTCGTGGCCATGAACTCCCTTAGCTTTTGTTTATCTGGGAGAGTTACTATTTCTCCATCATATTTGAAGGATATTTTTGCTGGATAGATTATTCTTGGCTGAAAGTATTTGTCTTTTAGTATTTTGAATATATCATTCCAGTCTCTTCTAGCCTGAAAAGTTTCTGTTGAGAAATCCGCTGAGAGCCTGATGGGAGTTCCTTTGTACGTTATTTTTTGTTTTTGTCTAGCTGCCCTTAATATTGTTTCTTTGTCGTTGACCCTGGCTAGCCTTACCACTAGGTGTCGTGGTGAAGGCCTTTGTCTGTTAATATATATAGGAGTCCTGTTGGCTTCGCTTACTGGTATTTCCTGCTCCTTCCCCAGATTTGGGAAATTTTCAGCTATTATTTCCTTGAATAGGCTCTCTGTTCCTCTTTCCCTCTCCTCTCCCTCAGGAATACCTATAATTCTTATGTTACATTTTCTAATAGAGTCCGATATTTCTCGGAGTCTTTCTTCATTTCTTTTCAGTCTTAGTTCTCTCTCTTCTTCCATCTGGAGTATATCTGTATTCCTATCCTCTAAAGTACTAATTCTTTCCTCCATATTGTCAGCTCTGTTCTTTAAAGATTCCAGATTCTCCTTTATCTCCTCCATTGTGTTCTTCATCTCCATCAGCCCTGATAGGTTTTTCTTTATGATTTCAATCTCTTTTGTGAAGAAACTCCTAATCTCATTTAATTGTTTGTCTGTGTTGTCTCGTATTTCGTTGAGTGTTTTTATGATAGCTATTTTGAAATCTCTGTCATTTAGTTTATGGATTTCTGTGTCTTCGGGGTTGATTTCTGGGTGCTTGTCATTTTGTTTCTGGTCTGGTGATTTCATATATTTTTGCATTGTGGTTCCTGTGTTGGTTTTGATTTTCCTCATCCTGGAAGTCTCTGGTTGCAATTTCCACCTGCCGCCACTGTGTGGTGGTAAAGGGCTGTGTAGTCTAAGCCCCCTGCGCTCTGCCCCAGTTTTTCTGCTGCGATCCGCAGTTTTGTTTTGTTTTGTTTTGTTTCTTTTCCCCACTGCGATCCACGGGTCCAGTCCAGTTTATTCAGGTCTGCCTCGGACCGCTAGATCTGGTCGAGCTGCAGACTCCGGGTTGCGGGGAGGGGGGAGCTCTCTCTTTTGCCCTCTGGGTCCCTGACGTGGGAGGCTTCTCATTTGCCCCTCTTTATCCGCTCTCTGGGTTGCTCAGATGTTGATGGTAGCCCTGTGGCTCCTCTGAGCCCTCTGTGCGGGAGTTTCCCACTGGCTGAGAGCGCCCGAAGAGCTACAGTTTCCCGCCGAGGGCCGCCCCTCCCCCCCCCTGGGAGCCGCGCGGACCGGATCGCTGATCTGATGGGGAGGGAGCGGAGTTCTCCTTACCTCTCCCCACTTCCTCCGGGGGCCCAGCACGTTCCGCTCTCAGATGTGCGGCAGTGTGGATCCCTCCGCTCCAGCTTTTGACTGTCTGGGATTCCGTTGTTGGTCTGTGGCTGTTACTTTTGTTGTATTTTGTGGGGGAAGAATTCACGGGAAAGCTCACTCCGCCATGATGCTGACGTCACTCTCCCCTTTTCTTCAGAGCTGAACATGTCCAGACTCTCATTTCTCTATCAAGCAGATTTGTTCAGACCTTATAAACATAATGCTTTCCAATTTTAAATCCAAATTAAAAGGACAACCAACCCAGTTTACTCCAAGCTTCCCCTAAGCTCCCTTGGCCTAGGAAATTCCCCCTAGGTTTTTTTTTACCTAGGAAATGTACCGGTACCCTTCAAAGCCTTTAGTCTTAAGACCTTAAAACAGCTCAAATAAACTCTTGGACCGTCAACTTAAAATAAGGAGGTCGAGGTTTCATGAGAACTCACCAGGTTCACCTGAAGAATGCAGTGATCCAGATGGGGCTCAAAGGGCCCCTGCGGTACCAAGAACCAGTTCAGTGTAGATTGCAGATTGTCTCCGGTGGGTTTCTCTGAAATCCTGCCACAACTATGCCAAGAAAGGTCGACACAAATAATCCATAACCAATCTATAAATCAAAACTGGGGTGAGTTTATTATGAGCCAACCTTTGAGGACCATATAACCTGTGAGAGTCCTTTCACGAAGAAATGGAGCACTCCAAAGAAGTGGGGTGTACAGAGTGGTTATATACTATCAAAGAGCATGTACCACATGTGATTGCAATGTCCCTTTTAAAATAGCCACGAGATCAGCCCTGGCAGATTGCCCTGCCAGAACAGCTATTGATGAATACAACGGGGAACAGATCTGCTGTCTTGATGGGCGTGGCTGGTGTCAGGTCTGTTGTCTGGAGCTGGGTGGTCAAAGGATGACTGCAGCAATCAAATCGTAGCCTAGGGAGAAATGTTTATCCTTAAGGAAATGCCAATGAGGGGTAAGTTACATTCTTATCTTAAGGGCATTTACACTTCGCTTTGGGACATGGCAAAGCAGATACATAATGCAGGAGACAGGCCCTTTTGGAAAAACAAATTCAGGCCGAATTAACTTTACCCCAAATGGCTTCTTCATATGTTCCAATATATCCTATTGCTTACCATTTATTTATCAAGCTCAATATGTCTTTCAAACAGAAATCGAGAGTAGCATGAAGTAGTCACTTACCAACAGATGTCACTGTGGCAACAGAATATTAACAAGTGGCCTTCAAACATAACCATTCTCCCAAATACTGTATTTCACTGACTTAATCAAAAAGGAATTCCTCTCTCTTATACTGACAAATCTCCATTCTGAACTTAGCACTAGATGTAGCCAATTTTGAATAAAGACTTTTAACATCAAAGCCAGCAAATAGTTCTTGTTAAAGCAAATCCAAACTTGGGAACACATTTGTTTTCAGTCACATGTAAATCCTCTCAAACTCAAAATAGGGTCTCAGCTTTGTGCAGATGGAGAAAAGCTTCTGTTCCTCTTTTTCTATTCAGATAGTGCAGGGAAGAGCCCAAAGTGTCTCCTGGTGGAACACTAACAGTTCTTTACATTAGAAATGCATGCAGTGTTCCTAGCTTCTTTTCCATAGTCTGAGACGCGCTGACCTGTGCAGAGGAGCAAACTTCTGGGCTCCAACAGTAAATAAGACTGTGTGCAGTTTACCACAACAATGAACTACAAAGATGTATCAGGAAATATTTTGAACACCCACACCTAAGCTTTCAGTTTCCCTCTGTCTAATTCCATGGCTACCTGAAGTGAATTCGTTCTCCATCCCCATCCCTTTTGTGACAGTTTTTATTTCCTTGAATCAGTATGTTATAACATCTAAGAGAAATTTATCAAAATACTCTCTTCAAAATAGCTAGCTGAAGTATAGGAGTTATAGAGAGTCAAGATTTTAAGATGAAAGTGATGTACAGAGTAACTGTACTACAAAATAAAAAGAAAATGAATGAGAATAATAAAAGACAGAGGAAAAAATGATAAGGAGAAAGAATATAATAGAGAGTAAAAGTCAGAAAGAGAGAAAAAAGATGAAAGAACGTGTAGGAAAGAAAAAGAGTCAGGAGAAACATGAGAAATGGCAGAAAGGGGCACGAGCAGAGGGAAGACACCATGCTCAGAGTGAACGACATGTCAACTGGCTTCTGAGCAGGGCTCAGGTCTAGAGTCACTGGGCTACATTTGAGAACTCCACTCAGTTCTAACATCCTGAGAATGACCACGCCTCATTCAAACTCGGACGGCACCGGTTACCAGGGCTCTCCTCTCCCAGGACCTGCTGGAGCTTTGGGAACTGCCTCTCTCAACTCTGGGACTGACAGAATCTCCACTAAATATTCATCAACTGGGATGGTTGTTTTGAAAGAATAACCCAGAGAAAGCTCTCTCAAGGATACACTTAAACCTGAGAACATCTTCACTCACACTTCTGAAGAATTAAGAAACTACTTTTTTTTTGTTTTTGTTTTTTAATTACTGTGAAGCAAAGTAGGAGAAAACTTTCCTGGCAAAATTTTAAATGTTCCATCTTTTTAGAAGTTACATCACAAAAATTCTGAGCATAATCTAAAATTCTGGGCTCCCCACAATTCCAAATGTGTTTCAGAAATGATCTCTTTATCATTACAAAGTAAGCCTATGCCTTATAAAACAAAATAAACTTGGATGAGTTTTATCTTGTAGAGAGAGGGCAGCAAGAAAAAGACTAGGATGTGCCTCTCTGCTATGAAGGAAAATAAATAAAGTCACACCAAAATATACAAAATATGCTTCTAAAAATGAATGAAGTGGCCTCTAAAGGGTTTTACATTTTAAGTAATAGTTCACTTACATAAAATTATGCATCAGTTTGACTAAAATCTAGTCAACTTAATAGAGGAAGGACTCATTAAATTTCATTTAAATAGCATGACTTATGATTAGCTGCAAAACAAATGGTAGATATTTTAATTCTGGTGTAGTATGTCCTTCCAAAAATGAAGGTGGGCTTAAACCTGTCATTTTCCTAAAAGCGGCCAACCGTATGGTCTTCTTATTTGATTATTTAATAGTATGGATCTTCTCCTCATTGCCAACGAAGGATGTCTACACACAGCCTTTAGCTTGCATAGGTAAGGGGAAATGCAGGCTGAGTTTACAAAAAGAAAAGTTCAAAATAGGGCATTATCTTTAGGAGACGTGGTCAATGTGTTCAAGAATATTTTCTCCCTTGGTCAAGTGAGCAGCTGAGAGAGAATGCTGTCAACCTCTTCCGTGGCCCCTTATAGAATGTGTGCATTACCTCAATTCAACGTGTCCTAAAGTGTTTGAACTAAACTTAGAAATGAGTTGATGATACTGTATTTGCATTACATCACACAGAATCTCTTTCATTAGGCACCATTCAAAACACATTTGTGGGACATTAGAGGCCAGAAAACTTTTGCTTCTCTGAGAGACTGTTGCTTTTCATCTCCTGGACATGAGATGATCAGGAATTGTTCCCATTTCTCTTTCTACTTTAAACCTGAGGGATACATTTCTGACTACCTTTAAATACTGCAGGTTCATCTGAAACACATTTCAGTGCGCTGGCTTACTTCAGCTTCATTGCATTCTTCCATCCTAAACTCCTTTCAGTTTGATCTATTTTCCTTTGTAATCCTTTTTTATACCTAGATATTTAAAAGGTGCTCAAATCTGTGTTGGAGAAATGTTGAGTTACAATTCTTTCAACCAGCATGTAAACTCAATTTTTGGGTGTCTACACAAAAAGTTTCTGCCATGTTTCTACCAGCTCTCCTTCCATACGTTTTCCTCCAGGATTTCCTGTGACAAAATTGCCTTTCTAAAAGCCAATTCTCTGTTCACTCTCTTGGCCAGTAACCTTTCCATAGAAAGATAAAGGACTGCATTTTCCAAAGATGCAACAAGAATGATCAAGTCCCGATTCTCACCTAGACAGACAACTCCTGTTCTCCATGAGTTTTAAAACTCAAGTTAATTATCTCTTTGATTTTGTTTCAATCTCTCGAGTAACCTTGACACTGAGCTCCTAAACTGCACCACAGCCTGCTTCAGCAGACACAAAACTCTCTCTCTAATGCTTGCATTCACGTGCTGAGTAGCTACTGTATTTATTTAGACCTTTTCAACAAAGGATCTTCATTGATTCACTCAAATACTGAAGTATATACTATGTGCCCAAAGGTCTTGAAATGTTGGGGGCCTACAAGGAAGACAGATATGTATAAACAGATAAATTAGACTACAGAGATAATTTGAATGAAAGAGATATGAATAAACTGCTGTGGGACTCCAGGAAAAGAACCACCATGAGTTGACCAACAACTAAGATATATAGCTATGTACTGGGGCTTTGAGGAAAAAAACAACCACCATGGCCGGTGGACAGGATTTGTACCGTCTAGATAATGGAAAATGAAAGGAAAGAAGATAAAGAGAAAACAAGATAAACGGAAAGGTTTTCTTCTTCTTCATGTTTCTGCCACCAACTTTTGGAGCACACTGCTTGCTGATGTCCTTTCTAGCCAGACTTATCCTTCAGCCGGCTTCTATAGACTTCAAAAATTCGATTGTAACAAGCTGGGCTTCTCCGTGCAGACAGTGCCAAGTATGTAGGGAGCCAGGAGGGCAGGAAAAGATTCACAGGAATCTGCAGCCCTTCTGCAGCTCACTGGTGGGGCTGGGCACCGAGGCTTCACCTTGGCCTCTGTCTCCAAGTTCACAGAAAGGAGAGTCGGTTCCTTCCTTGATATATGAACATGGAGAGAAAACTATTTCACAGAAGGGGTAATGGAAAAATTAAAGTGAGAGCCATGAAAAAGGCAGAGGAGGTAGCACCATGAGTCTGAAGTAACTGCACTTGTGAATTAGCAACCAGTATAAAGAAGAGTTGAAGACAAAAGAAAGGCAAAAAACAAGTTCTCAATGTTCTAAGATGGAAATGCAATGCTTTCTTCTTCCAAAAGAAAAAAGTCATTGATCCTGTTCTGTTCCTTTAAAATAAAATTGAAAGGGGCCACATGTTGCAAATAATGGTTTTACCATGATGTCACTACACAATAATGTGTAGCAATCAGTTGTTAAGTTCACTGCAAATAATTTATTCCTTAACAATTATGTCATCAAAGTTTGCAATTGATATATATACACTTTAGAAAATAGAAGACTCTGTCCAAATTGGTCATTATTATTGACAATGTCACTCTTACAACTGAAAGCTTGATTAGGAGTGAGCAGGTGCCGTGAGCCTAGATTGCTAGAGTCACAGCAAGAACAGTTAAGAGAGTGCCATCAGGACATTTGGACAAAAGAATGTTATATGGCTGTTCGGTTTATAACAGATCAATTGGAGAAAAACAAGTCACTACATTAAATTATTTTCCACTTACCTTCATCACCCTTTCCAAGAATACATATTTAAAATGAGACAAGTTATGATATTAAAAATTACTGGCTCTGGCATTTTGAAAACTACATCCAATAATGAAGTAAAAACTGGGTTACAAACATCCTGGTGTCAAGTCCAACTACCATCATTTCCCAAACTAAAACTCTCATTATCACTAATTCACTTGCAATCTAGTGCTCCTCCAATATACAAAATCAACAACTTAAAAATGTGTCCTAACTTTTTTAAAATTTCCCTAAAATTTTAGGGGATAATATAGATATGTCTCTTGGAGAAGTTGAGAACGATGGAGACACTAGGAAAGTAAAAGATGAAAATATTACCCTAATCAATGATGTAAAACACAAGGTATGAACAACTGTTAAAACAATTCTCTATGACATTGATCAATTCTACTAGCTCTACACCTGGCTATTTCCTATCAGTAATTAGATATATAAACAAATAGAATAGTGTATTTAACAGGATCACTTCTTTACTTCTGTGCTTTCCCTTTTAAAACTACATATACTTTTATGTATTTTCTTTATTTTCAGGTGGAGTCACATTAGAACACCCTCATCTCTGAAGATCTTTGCATTAAGGAACTCTACCTTGGCCTTTGATCACTGTACTCTGTGTTATGGTCAACTCAGAGCCCTACATGCACCAATGTTTCCTACATGATCTCTCCCGTGTGTTGTTCATGTCAGGGAGCATAGTCCACCAAGTGAACGCTAAGCAGTGTTTCAAAAGCATCAGATATTAAAAGGAGGACATGCAGGGTTTGGTATGGGCCCCCAATCAGTGCCTCAGTGCAAAGAAGAAATAGATCAATGCATCCCCCCAGAGACTGGGATTAAAACAGGAGGTTATGAGCACGAGGTTCCCTCTGCAGGCCTTTAAGCAGGGACCTGGAATAAAACTGCTGACACCATGGACCATGGTTGGTTTTACAGGGAACTCACGAGGAAGATAAGGAAATAATGATAATTATAATAACAGCAACCAACAATTCTACTGAGCCAAGGACTGCACTCTGAATGTAAAATTTGTGCTTGAACATACATGAACTCACATGATCCTAAAAATATCCTGATGTAGTAAATGTTGACCTTTTCACCATTATATAGGTGAAGAGACTGCATACTGTGGCAAGAATACTCACCTAGGTTACAAAGCTGATAAACGGCAGAACCCAATCTCAGTGCTCTTATGTTATGCTCCTTAACTATAACACCAAGTTAAGTCTCTAATGAATATCTCCACTTGCAACTGCCAACAGCATCGTCCTCCATCGATGCAGGTAGGTGTGGGCAAGGCAGGGACCCGGGTATGGGAGGCAGCCTGATCTCACATCTGGCACACTGGTTGCCAGGCTGCTTCCTCCTCTGACGGGGCCCAGCACACACCCCAGGAGACTTGGTGGCCGTCCGCAGGGCTATTTCCTCTGGAAATTGTCCCCTTGGAAGGGGCCTGTCCCAGGTGGCAGGTTGGGCTGGTTGGCCAGGCTCCTTTGGAGAAAGCAGGCGAGCCCTGCCAGCCTTGCAGTCGCCCTGGGTGTGACGCCTCTGCCCTCAGGCAGAGTGCCTCACGTATGCACTCCATTGCGGATTTCTCCCCAGAGCCTTGGCCTGGTCACTAGGAAGGCCAGGCCCTCCCGACTCCAGAAAGGAGGCTGGGACCTGTTGCCGGAAGGGCTTGCCCAGTGTGACCTTGGCTCCCTAGGCCTGCGGGCTCCTGGGGCCGCACTCACTGCTGTGCCATATGTCTGTCTTGGCCCTTCTGAGTCCACAGAGCCTTTCCTCCACCTGGCTGCAGTCGAAAAGTGCAGGCGTGGGGTAAGGCCATGGCTTTGTCTTTCCAGGTATAAATGAGCCCCTGGACAAAGCAGCTGGCCCAGGCAGAGCCTTGAGCTCGAACCCCAGTACGCCTGGGGTGACCAGGGCCAGACCAAGGCTTCCAAGGCAGTGAAGCTGCCTGCGAGCTGAGAGGAATTGGGCGAGGGGAGGGAGACAACAGCTGAAGCCAAGTCAAGAAGGGCAGTGTTTTTCAACTGCAGCTGGTAGCCGCCCTAGGGACGACCCAGCTGGTCAGAGCCTGGCAGGAGGGCGGGACCTTCCCTGAGGACCCCTGAGGCCCACCCTAGTCCCCGGCAGCCGCGCATGCTCCCTTGGCCTGAGGGTGTTGAACCCAAGCTCGCAGGGCTCCTGCAGCGGCCAGAGAAATAAGGGCCCATGGTAGAGGTAGGCGATGTGGGCAGAGCACCCCACCTTCCTCTCCTCAGTTCCCTGAGGGAGAGAGAGAGAGAGAGAGACAGAGAGAGAGATAGAGACAGAGAGAGAGATTCCTGAATTCTGAGTCGCTGCCTCCACAGCTGGTACCAACTCACACGCCATGCCACTTCCACCTGCCGCCCCCACGCCTACCCCAGGGCCAGCCCCACCACACAGAGGTGGGTTCCTGGTCACCTCCTTGCTGTCCCTTCCAGACCTGATCCCAGTGCAGGGGAAACGGTTCAGACAAGACTTTACATGTCCCTCTCCATGAGAATTGTCTTCTTCCCCTCTCACATCCCACATGCCCACCCTCCAACATCCTCCTTTTTCATTAGCTCACGAGAGGATGCAAGATGAGAATCTCTGACATTGTGTGGAGAGACTCAGGTTCCCAGGTTCCCCCCATGGACACACGTTCCTCATCTCAGTATGATTTTCTCCAATGAACCTGTCTTGTTAAGGATTTGGCCAGCCATAAGAACCTGAAGGGAAAGGGCGGAGGGGGATTCTCTCTCTGCCCGTGACAGCCCCGAGCTGTCAGTCCCTCAGACCTGGCCAGGGGCAGCCCATCCCCTGGCGCCCTCTCCCAGACCATCCCAGAGCAAGCCTGATGCCAGCCCCACCCCACTCGCCACTGCCACGACCATTGTCCTCCCTCGGGAGGCCTGGGTAGGACAGGGACCCAAGTGTGGGAGGCCGCCACATCTCAGGTCTGGCACACCGCTTGCCAGGCTGCTTCTTCCTCTGATGGGGCCCAGCACATGCCCCAGGAGACTTGGCAGCTGTCCCTAGGGCTATGTCTTCCGGAACTTGTCCCCTTGGAAGGGGCCTGTGCCAGGTGGCATGTTCGGCTGGTTGGCCAACCTCCTTTGGAGAAAGCAGGCGATCCGAGCCAGCCATCCTGTTGCCCTCTGCATGGCTCCTCTGCACTCAGGAAGAAGGCCTCACACGTGCCCTCCTTCAAGCTTTTCTCCCCAGAGCCATTTCCTGGGCTACTGTTAGTCTTACTGTTAGTGTTATGGTTGGTTTCCAGTTACTGTCATTTTTATGGTTAGGTTTAGTTTTCGGGTTACTCTTAGGTTTATATTTAGGTATATGTTTAGGGTTAGGGTTAGGTTTATGGTTCTGGTTAGGGATAGGCTATGATTCGCGTTAATGGTATGTTTGAGTTTAGGTTAGGGTTAGGGTTAGAGTTGAGATTAGTGTTATGGTTGATTGCCAGGTTTGGGTTAGATTTCAGGTTAGGGTTAGGGTTCAGTTAGCATAGGGTGATCATCTGGTTTGTGTAAGGATTACGATTTCTGTTACTGTTGGGGTTAGGGTTATGGTTAGCATTAGGGTCATGGTTCTGGTTAGGGTTAGGGTTTGGGTTTGGTAAAGGTTTGTTTTACGTGTTAGAGTTTAGGGTTAGGCGGTTAGGGTCAGTGGTCAGGTTCAGTTTAGTGTTGGGATCAGTGTTAGGGTTCCAGTTAGATTTAGGTTTAGGGTTAGGTGTAGTGTTAGTGTTAGTTTTCAGGTTAGTGTCAGGGTTAGCGCTTGGTTTTCATATCGGTTTAGGCTTAGGGTTGTGGTTGGGTTAGGAATCGGGTTAGTCTTAGGGTTCGGGTTCGGGTTAGGGTTCTTGTTAGGGTTTGGATTCAGGTTAGCGTTTGGGTTAGTGTTAAGCTTAGGGTTAGGCTGAGGTTTAGGGTTAGTATTCGGATTAAGGTTATGATTAGGTTTCGGGTTCGAAAAAGGCTTAGCTTTAGCGTTAGGTTTCTTGTTAGGGTTAGGGTTAGGGCTAGGGTTCAGGTTAGGGTTAGGGTTGGGTTCAGGTTATTGTTAGGGTTAGGTTTACCTTTTGATTTCTGATTAGGGTTAGGGTTTGATTGAGGTCTAGGGTTAGGGCTAGGGTTAGGGTTAGCATTGGGTTTGGATTAGGGTTAGGATTAGCATTAGGGTTAGAAATATGGTTAGACTTCAGGTTAAGGTTAGGGTTAGCAATAGGGTTTGGGTTCGGGTAATGTTTAGCTTTAGTGTTAGGGCTAGTGTTCGAGTTAGGGTTAGGCTTAGGGTTTGAGTCGGGCTACGATTAGGTTTAGAGTTAGTGTTACAGTTCGGGCTAGGATTCCTGATAGGGTTAGGGTTAATGTTCATGTTAAGTTTAGGTTTATGTTTAAGGTCAGGGTTGTTTTCGGGTTAGGGTTACGGCTAGGGTTCGAGTTCATTTTCCGGTTAGGGTAAGGGTTATGTTTTGCTTTATTGGGGCGGTTATGGTTAGGTTTACTGTTAGGGTTTTGTTAAGGTTAAGGGTGAGGTTAGTGTTTGGATTAGTGTTAGGGTTAGGGTTTGGGTTCTCCATGGGGTTAGTGTTAGGGTCGGATTAGGCTTTGAGTTTGTGTTAGTTTTAGGGTTAGGGTTATGGTTAGGTTTAGAGTCAGGGTTAGGGTTGAGGTTCACGTTAGGTTTTGGCTTAGGGTTAGGGCTAGGTTTGGGGTTAGTTTTGGATAAGGGATAGGGCTGGGCTCAGGTTGGGCTTGGGTTCGAGTTAAGGTTAGGTTTAGTATTCGGTTTCGGGTTATGGTTAGGGTTATTTTTCATGTTAGAGGTAGCATTATGGTTACAGTTAGGGTTTGGATTAGAGTTAATGTTAAGGTTAGGGTTATGTTTTGGCTTATGGTTCAAGTTATGGTTATGGTTAGAGTTAGTGTTAGAGTTAGGATTAGAGTTAGGTTTAGGTTAGGGTTGGGTTCGGGTTCAGGTTAGGGTTAGCATTAAGTTTAGTGTTAGGGTTAGTGTTTGGTAGGGTTATGGTTAGTGTTTGGTATCTGTATCAGGTTAGGTTTACTGTTAGGGTTCGGGTTAGTGTTTGAGTTAAGGTTAGGGTTAGGGTTCAGGTTGGTTCGTGTTCGGGTTCGGGTTAGTGTTCACCTTAGGGTTAGGGTTAGTTTTTGGAGTAGCGTTGGGTTCTGGTTCAGTTTAAGGCTAAGTGTTGGTTTAGAGTTAGGGTTCCGATTCGTGTTCATGTTAAGGTTAGGATTAGGGTTACTCTGAGGTTTAGGCTTAGGTTTATTTTAAGGTTTGCCTTCGGATTAGGGTAAGGTTTAGGTTTCTGGTCGGGATAAGATTAGGTTTAGGTTTAGTATCCGATTAGGTTTCGGGTTAAGGTTAAGTTTGGAGCCCGGTTTAGGGTTTGGGTTAAGTTTCGGCTTATGCTTAGGGCCAGGTTTAAGGTTAGGGTTGGGTTGGGTTAGGGTTACTGTTAGTGTTGATGTTAGGGTTAGGGTTATGTTTAGTCTTAGAGTTAATGTTCAGATTAGGGTTAGGGTTAGGTTTCAGGTTCGGGTTCGGGTTAGGAATAGCAGTAGGGTTCGGGTTAGTGTTAGGACTAGGGTTCGTGTTAGGGTTGGGTTCGAGTTAGGGTTAGGGTTAGGGTTCGGGTGAAGATTAGGGTTAGTGTTAGTGTTAGGGTTAGGGTTAGGGTTGGGATTATGCTTCGGATTAGGGTTAGGATACGGTTTCGGGCTCAAGATCTGATTAAAGTTAGGTTTAGGGTCGGGTTAAGGTTAGGGTTAGTGTTCCGGTTCGGGTTAGGTTTAGGGTTAGGGCTAGGGTTAGAATTAGTGTTGAGATTAGGGTTAGGATTAGGTTTCAGGTTCATGTTAGGGTTAGGATTAGTGCTAGGGCTCATGTTAGATTTATGGCTAGGTTTCAAGTTAGGGTTGGTTTCGGGTTAGGATTAGGGTTAGGGTTCGGCTGAGCGTTAGGGTTATTGTTAGGGTTAGGTTTAGGGTCAGGATTAGGTTTAGGATTCGGGTTAGGTTTAGGTTTAGGGTTAGGGTTCAGTTTAGGGTTAAGGTTAGGGTTTGGGTTAGGTTTAGGGTTAGAATTAACATTTGGGTTCGGGTTCGCATTCTGCTTATGTTTAGGGTTAAGGTCAGGGTTAAATTTAAGGTTCAGGTTATGCTTAGTGCTAGTTTTTGGGAAAGGGTCGTGTTAGGGTAACTGTTAGAGTTAGGGTTCAGGTTAGGCATAATGTCAAGGCTAGGGTTAAGGTTATGGTTCGGAATAGAGTTAAGGTTCACATTAGAGTTAGGGTTTGGGTTAGGGTTAGGGTTATGGTTAGAGTAACGGTTATTGTTAGGGTTCTGGTTAGGATTCAAATTAGGCTTAATGTTAGGGTTCAAGTAAGGGTTCACTTTATGGTTAGTCTTAGGTTTTGGGGTAGGGTTAGGGTTAGAGTTAAGGTTACTGTTAGAGTTAGGGCAAGTGTGAGGGTTCCATTTTGGATTAGGGTTATGGTTAATTGTAGGATTAGATTTAGTGTTAAGATTGGGTTTATGGTTCCAGTTAGGTTTCGGGAGTCGGGTTAAGTTTAGGGTAGGGTTAGGCTTTGGGTTAGGGTTAGGGTGAGTGTTCGTTTCAGGATTAGGGTTAGTGTTAGGCTTGGCTTTACGATTCGGGTTCAGGTTCAGGTTAGGTTTAGCGTTAGGGTGGGGTTATGCTTTCGGTTACGGTTTCGATTTGATTAGGGTTAGGGTTTGGGTTAGGGTTAGGCTTAAGGTTAGAGTTCATGTTAGGGTTAGGGCTAGTGTTTGGGCTAGTCGTTGGTTGTGTTAGGGTTACAGTTTGGTTTAGGTTTAGGGTTAGTTTTAGGGTTAGGGTAAGAGTTTGGATTAGGGTAAGGTTAAGGTTAGGGTTAGGTTTAGTATTTGGGTTCGGGTTCGGTTTAAGTTTGGAGTTCAGGTTAGGGTTAGGGTTAGGGTTAGGGTTAGGGTTAGGGTTAAGGTTATGGTGTGGGTTAGTGTTGTTCGGGTTCGGGTTAGGGTAAGTGTTCAGGTTCAGGTTAGAGTTAGGGTGCCTGTTCGGGTCAGAGATACAGTTCTGGTTAGGGTTTGGGTTAGGATTAGGGTGCAATTAGTGTTAGGGTTGGGGTTTGGTTTAGGGTTAGTGATAGTTTTAGTGTTATGAGTAGGTTTAAGGCCATTGCTAGTGTTAGTGCTAAGGTTCGCATTAGGTCTAGGGCTTGGTGAACGTTTACAATTCGTTCTAGAGCCAGAGTTAGGGTCAGGTCTAGGACTGGTTTAGGGTTAGGTCCAGGTCAAGGAGTAGGCTTGGTGTTAGTTAGGATTAGGGTTATTGTTGGTTAGGGCTAAGGTTAGGGTTGGGGTTAGTGTAAGTGTTAGGGCCCTTGTCAGGGTTAATGTTAGGGTTAGGGTTATGTCTAAGGCTTGGTCAAGTGTTAAGGCTTGGGTTAGGGTTAGTGTTAGCCTCAGGTCTAGGACTAGGTGAGGGTTAGGGTCAGGGTAAAGATTGGGGTTAGGATGAAAGTTACCATTGGTGTTAAGGTTAGCGTTGCTTATGGCTAGGGTTAGGGTTAGTGTTAGGGCTAGGGCTGGGTTATGTTTGGGGTAGTGCTAGGATTAATGTTATGGTTATTCTTAGAGTTAGGGGAGGTGGTTTGAGTTTCGGTTAATGTTAGGTTTAGCGGTAGGGGTAGGATTAGGAATAGAGCTAGGGTTTGTGTTAGGACTGGTTTAGGGCTACAGCAAGGCCTAGTGTTAGGGTTAGGGTTGCATTACATTTAGGGTTAGGGTGAGGGTTAGGGGTGGGGGTAGTGTTAGGCGTAGTGTTATGGCAAGAGTTATCATTAGGGCTGGGCTTAACGCTAAGTTTAGTTATTACATTTAGGGTTAGGTTTCCTTTTAGGTTTATAACTAGATTTATTTTTATGGTTAGAGACGAGGCTGGTTTTGAGGTTAGGGCTAGGGGTATGATTAGGGTTAGGTCTGACGTTAGTGTTGGGTGTGCCTTAGGGTTGGGACAACGGAAAGTGTAAGAGTAGGCGTAGAGTTTTGGTTTGGGTTAAGACTAGGGTTAGATTTAGGGTTATGCTAGTGTTAGGGTTACTGTTAGGGTTAGTGCTAGGACTAGGTTTAAAGTTAGGGTTAGAGTTAACATAGGGTTACCATTACAGTGAGTGTTAGGGGCAGGCATATGATTAGGGTTAGGGCTAGGGCTAGTTTTAGGATTTGGGGTAGGTTTAGGGTTAGAACTAAAGTTGGGTTAGCGTTCATGATACAACCCCCAACCCTAGCCCTAAAACTAATGCTAACATTAATCCGAACATGAAACCTAATTCTCACCATAGCCCTAAAACTTACCCTAAACCTAACCATAGGCCTAGACTAATCTTATGCTTTACCCTAACCTAAAGCTAAGCCAACACTTACCCAGACACTATTCCTACGCCTGCAACTAACTCTATACCTGACCATTACCACAACACAACTCCAACCCAAACACTAACATTAACCCTAACAATAATCCAAGAATTTACACTAAGCCTAACCCTATCCCTATCCCTAACACTAACCTTAGTCCTAGCCTTAACCCTAACCCTGGCAGTAACTCTAGCCCTAACCCTAACCCTACTGTAACCCTACCCCTATCCCTTACTCTAGATCTAGCCATAACCCAACCTACCCCTGAAACTAATCCTAGCCCTAGCCCTAGCCATAAAACCCAGACCTTACACCATCCATAATCTTAACTCTATGTCTAAACCTAGCCCTTGCCCAAATCTTAACCGTAACACTGACACTATGCTAACTCTAGTACACTAACTCTAAGCACTAAGACTAACACTCACCTTAACTCTAACCTTAACAATAACCCTAACACTAATACAACCCTAGCCTTAACCCTAACCCTAACTCTAACCCAAACCCTATCCCTATCCCCAATCTTAAATCCAAGTCTAACACAACCTTAACCCCAACCCTACCCCTCCTTCTCTCCATAAAACTAACTCTAACCATAAGCAAAAACTAACCCTAACCCTATCCTTAACCCTGGGAACAGATTTGTATAGGACAGGGAATCCAGAGTAGAGCTGAGCCAAATCACGTCTAGCACACATTCCTGGAAATAACATCATACCCCATCTCCCTTCCTTCCAGCTAGTAAAGATCACATAATACCTAAACAACATTTGGCACAAATTGCTGTTTGGAATCCTAAACCAAACCAGTACACAAACCCTAATCCGAACCCTAAACCTAACCTTAACCCTAACACTAACCCGTACCCGAACCCTAATCCTAACCCTAAACCGAAGGCAAACTTAACCCCAACCCTACCCCCATTCTCTCCATAAACTAAATCTAACCCTAACCAAAACCTAACCTTAAGCCTATCCTTAACCCTAACACTAATCCTAGCCCTACCTCTACACCCCTACACCTACCCAAACCCTAACCCTAACCATAATCCAATCCGAAGCCTAAGCCTACCCCTACCCCTAACACTAATCATATGCAGAACCCTAACGCTAGCACAAACACTAACATTAAACATAACACTAAAACTAAACATCCCCCACCCCTAACTTTACCTTTAACTTTAACCCTAAACCTAACTTTAACTGTGCCCTTATCCCTACCCCTACCCTTAACCCAAACACTTAGCCTACCCCTAACCCTAATCCTAAACCTAATCCTACCTTAATGTTAGCCATGGCCTTAAAATAACGCTTGCCCTAGACTTAATGTTAGCTCTAATCCTAATCCTGGTTCTAGCACTAGACCTAACCCTAACCCTAACCCTAACCCTAACCCTAACCCTAACCCTAAACCTAACACTAACCCTAGCCCTACCCTAGCCCAAACCCTAACCCTAGCCCTAAGCCAACACTTACTACTACCCCAGACCCTATTCATAGCCCTAAACCTAACCGTAACACTAACCCTTACTCTAACCCAACCGTAACTCTAACCCTAAGCCTAACCCTAATCCTAGACAAAGTCCTAACACAAACCCTTGCCCTAAAGCTAACCCTTTTCCTAATCCTAAGCCAAACCCAAACCCTAAACATAATGATAACCCTAACACTAAACCTACTCTTAAACATAAACCTCACCCTAATATCAGCCCTAACCCTAACACAATTGTTAAACCTAACACTAGGCTTAACTGAATGCTAGCCCTACACATAACACTAACTCTAAAGCTAGCAGTAACCATAACCTCAACCAAGCACTAGACCTAACCTTACACCTTACCATAACACTCCACACAAGCCTTAACCCTAACACAAATCCAAGCCCCAGATCTGACCCTAAACCTAACCCCAGACATATTCATATCCCTAAGCATAACCCTAGCTCTAGCCCTAACCATAACTATAGACCTAGACCTAGCCCTAATGATAACCCTTGCTCTTTCCATAGCCCTGGCACTAACGCTAACTCTAACACTAGCACTATCCCTAAACTTAGTACTAACACTAAGGCTAACCTTAACCATAACCCTAAACCCAACCCTAGCCCTAGTCCTAACCCTAATCCTAAGCCTAGACATAAGCCTAGACCTAACCCTAACCCTAGCCCTAAAACAAACACTAAGCTTAACTATAACTCTAACGTAACAATAACCTTAACCGTAGATACAAAACTACCCTTAACCTAAACACTTATACTAACCCACCCTAACCCAAGTCCTAAACCTATCCATAAATCTAGGCCTATTATTAGCCCTAAACCTAACACTTGCCCTAACCTGAACTCTAGCCCTAACGCTAACTCTAACACTAAAACTACCCCTAACTCTCACCGTAACCATAACCATAACCCAACACAAGACCTAAGCCTACACTTAGCCCTAGGCATAACTCTAACCCTAACCTTAACTCAAACTCTAACCCCAACCCTAACCGTACCCCTCCCCCTTCCCCACTCCTAAGCCAAACACTAACAGAACACCTACCCCTACTACTACCATACCCAGACCTAACCAAACACTAACCCTACCCCTACCCCTAACCCTAATCCAAACCTAACTCTAACTCTAACCTTAACCTTAACCTGAACCTTAATTCTCACTCTAGCTCTAGGCTTAACCTTATCTTTAAGCCTAAACCTAAGGCAACCCTAACCCTAACACTACCCCTTCCCCTCCCCTAAACCTAAACCTAACCAAACGCTTGCCCCTACCCCTAACCCTAACATCAAGCATAACCCCACCCTAATCCTAAACCGAACACTAATATTAGCCCGAGTTCTAATCATAAAACTAGCCTTAGTTCTAACAATAACCATAACACTATTCATAACGCTAAACCTAGTCCTGTCCCTAGCCCTAACCTTAAACATTACAAGAACCCTAACCCTAACCCAAAACCTAATGCTAACCATAACCTTAGTCCAACCCCACCCCTATCCTTACGCCTACCTCTAAGCTTAAAACTTATGCTAAGTGTAACTGTACACTTATACGTAACCCTAAACCTAACCCTAACCCTACCGCTGTGACTAAACCTAAACAAATGCCTAGCCCTAAACCTAACCATAGCCCTAAACCTAAAACTAACACTAAACCTAGCCTTAACCCTCGCCATAGCCATAAACCTAACCCTAGCACTAACCCTAACCCTACCCCTAACCATAGCCCTAACCTTAAACCTAAATCTACTTCTAACCATAACCCTAACTCTAACCTTGACCCAAGCCTTGAACTAACCCTAACCCATAACCCAGTCCCAACCCTAACCCTAATCCATGTCCTCACCTGACCCCTAACACTATCCCTAACCTTAACACTAACACTAATGTTAGCCATAATCCTAACACGAGCCCCAGCCCTAGACCTAACCCTAACTGTAACCCTAACTCTAAAACTGGACCTAACACTTAGCCCAACCCAGAACACTAACACTAAGCGCAGCCCTATGTCTAGCCCTAAATCTGACACTAACCGTAACAGTAAAACTGAACCTAACCCTAGTCCAAGCACTAGACCAAGCCCTAGCCATAAACTTAACCCTAGCCCTAACTCTAGCCCTGGCCCTAATGTTAACCCTAATGCAATTCCCACAGCTAACCGTATCACAACCCTTAACCTTAACTGTAACCCTACCCCATCCCTAAAACACTCTTTACCCAAAACCTAAGACTTAAGGTAACACGAACCCAACCCTAAACCCAACCCTAACCGAAACCCTAAACCTAAACTTAAGCCTAACCATAGCCCAATCCCTAGTGATAATACTAACACTAATCTTAAGCATAATCATAACCCTAAACCTACCCCTACACCTAACCCTAACCCTATGCCTAACTGTAACCATAACCGTAATCGTAGCCAAACCCTACCCCTAAGTCTAACCCTAACTCTAACTCTAATGCTAACCCTAACCCTAACCCTACGTCTACCTCTAATACTACCCTGAACCCTAACATTAACATTTTAATGCAACCACAAACCTAAGCCCAACACTAATCCTAACCTTAACCCTTTCCCAAACCCTTGCCCTAACCCTAGCACTAACCCTAACCCTAACCCTAGGCCTAAACCTAAAACCAGCCCTAGACCCAGCAGTAAACCCTAAACCTAAGACAAACCCAAAACCTAACCCTAATTGTACCCCAGACCTAACCCTAACCATAAACCTACCCTTAACCCTAACCGTGGCTCTAGACCCTAATGTCAACTCTAACACTAGCCGTAAACCTAAATCTAACCCTAACCCTAAAACTAACTCTAACCCAATCCATACAACTACCACTGACCATAACCCTAACACTAACCCTAAACCTATCCCTACACCTACTCCTCCCCTAACCATAACCCTAACCGAAACCCTACTCCCTCCATAACCTTAGGCCAATCTCGAATGCAACTCTAACCCCAACCCTACTACTAACCATAAAGCTAACCCTAACCCAAACTTAACTCCAACTCCATCCCTAATACTAACAGTATTCCTAGCACTAGCCATAATCATAACCTTAGCCCTACCCCTAACCCTAACCCTAGCCCTAGCCCTAACCTTATCCCTAACCTTAACGCTAACACTAACCCTAACACTATCCCTACACATAACGCTCTGCGAAACCTAACCTTAAGCCAACCCTAACACTAACCCTTACCCCAGTCCTAGCACTAACACAAACCCTAACACTAAGCCTAACTCTACCCCTACACCTACTCCTCCCCTAATCCTAATCCAAACCCTACCCCATCCCTAAGCTTAAACCTAACCCTAACACAAGCTTAACCCCAAACCTAACACTACTGTTAACCATAAAACTAACATTAACCCTGTACCAAACCTAACCTTAACCCTAAACCTTACTCTAACACTAATCCAAATCCTGAACATAACCTACCATTAACTCTAAACCAAACCCTAAGGCAAACCGACCACTAACCCCACCCCTACCCCATCCCTACTCCTAAACCAAATGCTAACACTAACCCAGCTCTACCCCTAACCCTACCCCTAACGCTAACCCTAACCTAATCGTACCCCAACCTTAATCCTACCCATAGCCCTAAACATAAAACCAACAACACCCTTAGCCCTAACCGTGACCTAGCGCTAACCCTAGCCCTAAACATAACACTAACCATAGTCCTACACTAACCATTGCACTAACAGTCCATCGCCACCCTGAGCCCTAACTCTCACCCTAACCCAACTCCAACCCAAACTCAAACCTAACCCTAACCCTAACCCTAACCCTAACTCTAACTCTAACCCTAATATTAATTCTAGCCCTAGACCTAACCTTAACACAAGCACTATCGCTCACACTAACCATAACCCTAGCCATAACCCTGACCCTAGCACTAACCCCATCTGTAAGCTTAAGGTTAACCATTGCCATAGGCCTAACACTAACCCAGCCCTATTCATAAAATTAATCATAGTCCTAGCCTTAACTGTAAACCCAAGCCTAGACCTAGCGCTAAATCCAGACCTATCCCTAACCCTAGCCCTGGCTCTAACCTTAACCCTAACATTAACACTATCCATAATCCTAGCACAAACACTAATGCTAACCCTGAACCCAACCATAACACTAAAAAGCTGTCTTCATTCCCCACTTTAAAACCATCCCCATACCCCTAACACTAACCCTACCTTTAACCTTAAACCTAGCCCTAACCGTGACTCTACACTACACCTAACACTAAACCAAACCCTTACCCTAGCATAACTCCTAATCGTACCTTAATTCTAACCCTAGCTCTACCCTGACGCTAGTGCTAGACATAACACTAGCCCTAATTCTATCCCTAGCCCTAGCCTAACTTTAAGCCTAACACTAGTCTAAATCCTAGGACAAACCCTAACACTATCCTACGCCAAAATCTGCCATTACACCTGACTCTAACCCTAACCATTACCCTAACCCTAACCCTCAACGTTAGCCCTAACCCAACACAAATCCTAGCCGTAGATCTGACTCTAAACTTAGCCCTAGCCCTAGCCATAATTCTAACCCTAACACTAACACTAGCTCTAACCCTAACCCTAACCCTAATCATAAATCTAGACCTAGTTCTAGCACTAAGGCTAACCCTAACCCTGTCCATAGCCCTGGTTCTAACCGTAACCCTAACACTAGCCCTATCACTAACCCTAACTCTAACCCTAAAACTACCCCTAAACTTAACCCTAAACCATCTCTAACCCCAACCCTACCCATTCCCCTAAGCCTAACATTAATCCTAACTCTAACTCAGCCCTACGCTAACCCTGACCCTAACCCTTATCCCAGTCTGAGCCACAACTCTAACCCTAGTTTGATCCCTAACACTAACTGTAACTCTATCTCTAACAAAAACCGAGCCCCAGCAATTGCCCTAGCCCTACCCCTAAACTAAACTTACATCTAACAATAACTCTACCACTAAAAGTAAACCTAACCCTAGCTCTAGAACTAACCCAAAACTTATCCTAACTCTAACTCTAGCTCTAGGCCTAACCCCAACCCTAGCCTAGAGGTGAACCTAACGCTAACGATAACCCTAATGTTAACACTGTCCTAATCCTAGACCTAAACCCTGTGTCAACACTAGCCGATGTCCAAACCCTAACACTAACCCTTGTCCTAATCATGAAACTAGCCCTGAACCTCACACTAACCCTAGGCCTATACCTAACCCAAACCTTAACCCTAAACGTAACTTTAAGATCCCACTAACCCTAGTTGTAGCCCTAAAATTGTACCAACCCATAATTCTAACCATAACACTAATCCTAGACCTACTCTTAACCCTACTTCTAATGCTAGGTTCAACCCTAGCCCTGAGCATAATCCTAGCCCTAACCCTAACTCTAGCCCTAAGGTTAACTCTCATGCTATCACCAGCCCTAACACTCACCGTAACGCTAACCCTAACCCAACCCTCACCCTACCTCTAAGTCTACCACTCCTCTAACCCAAACCCTAACCCAACTCTTACCACTATACTAGCCCTAATCCTAGCCTAACCCTTACTCTACTCCAACCCCTACCCCTAAACTTGACTGAAAACCTAAACAATCCCTAACCATAACCATAACACTAATCCTAACCCTAACTTTTATTCTAAGCATAGCCTTAGCCCTAACGCTATCCCTAACTTAGCCGTAACCCAACGATAGCCCTAGCTCTAGCTCTAGTCTTAACCCTAGCCCAAAACTAACCTTAACCCTACCATAATCTGAACGCTAGCCCTAACCCTAAACCGAAGACCAGCCCTAGCCCTAACCCTAGCTGTAGCACTAACTCTAGACCTAACTTTAACTGTAGTTATCAACCTAACCCAAATCCAAAGCTTAAACATAACATTAATCCTAGGCCTAAACCTAGACCTAACCCTAAACCTTGTCCTAACACTAACCCTAACGCTAGACCTCCCCGTAAATCTAGCACTAAATCTAAACCTAACACAATCATACCCTTAACCATAACCGTAGACCTAACTCTAACCCTAGCCGTAACCCTAACCCTACCCTAACCCTAGCTGTAACTCTAACCCTACCCCTAAACGTAAACCTAAACCTAGTTCTAGCACTAACAGTAAACCTAAACTTGACCCTAAACTTAGCCATAGACCTAGGGCTAACCCAAACGAACGCTAGACAGAGACCTGAGCCTAACACGAGACCTACCACTAACCATAACTGTAACGGTAAACATAAACCTAACCATAACCCTAAACATAGGCTTAACTTCTATCCTAGCCGTAGACCTGACCCTAACCACAACCGTAACCCTAACCCTAACCCAACAGTAGCCCTAACCCTAATGCTGACCATGACCTAATCCTAGCCCTAGCCCTAACCCCAAGATAAGCCCTCGTCCTAACCCTAACCCTAACCACGGGCATAAATCTAGTCCTAAACCTAAGCCTAACCCTAAACATAGCCTTAACCCTAACCCTTACCCTAGCCCTAACCCATACTCTAACCCTAACAGTAACCCTAGACCTGGTCCTAGAACTAACACTAACCCTAGCCGTATCCTTAGCCCTGGTGCTAAGCCTAACCCTATGTCTAACACTAGCCCTAACACTAATGCTAACCCTAACCCTAAGCCTAACTCTAGCCCTAACCATAGCCCTAACTCTAGCCATAGCCCTAACCTTAATGCTAACACTAACAGTAGCCCTAACCCAAACACTAACCCTAGCCCAACCATAACCCTAACTCAAACCCAACTCTAACCTTACCCCTAACTCTACTGCTACTCCTACCTGTCACCTTAAGGCTCACGCTAATTTTTTTTCCCACAAAACCAGAGTAGATAGTTGTATGTCATATCTGCACATCCTTCCAGTTGCTGTATATGGGACGCGGCCTCAGCATGGCCGGAGAAGTGGTGCGTTGGTGTGCACCCAGGAGCCAAACCTGGGCCACCAGCAGTGGAGCCCACGCACTTAACCCCTAAGCCACAAGGCCGGCCCCACAATTACCCTAAATATAAAGCTAACCTTACACATAACCCTAAAGTTAACCCTGACCCTACCCATAACCCAAACTCTAACGCACGCAACATTAACCCTAACACTAACCCTAATCCTAGACATAGCCATAAGCCAAAAGCCAGCCCCAGCCCTAGCCCTAACCAGCATCCTAGCACTAACCCTAGCCCTAAGACTAACCATAGCCATAAACCTAACTGAACTCTAACCCTAAATCTAACCTTAGCTCTAACCCTAGACCTCAACCTAAGCCTTTCCCAAAACTTAATCCTAATGCTAACCATACCCCTGACCCTCACCCAAACACTAAACCTACCCCAAGCATAACCCTAAAACTAACCCTAACCCTAGCCTTTAGTCTAGCCCTAAGACTCACCAGAAATCTGTTCTTAACCCAGCCCCAAGCCCTAACAGTGACCCTAACCACAACCACAACCAAAATTGCTACCCATACCCCAAACCTAAGCCTAACCCAACATTAAGCCTAAACCTAGCCTTATGCCAAAACCTAACCTTAAGCACAATGTTAACCTTAACACTTGCCCTAGAGCTAATCCTAACCCAGCCCTAGACCGGACCCTTACACTAGCCCTAACACTAACCCTAATCACAGACCTATCCCTAGCCTTAAGTGTAACCCTAGTCCTAACCCGAGCCCTGGCCCTAAACCTAACTCTAACACTAATCTTATCCCTAACCATAACCACAACACTAATGCTAATCCTAACCCGAACTATGACCCTAAACCGATCTCTCTCACTCCTAACCCATAGCTCAACCCTTAACACTAAACCTAACAGTACCCCTGCCACTAAGTCTAACACAAACCATGACCCTAAACCAAACTATAATCTTAGCCATAGCACTAACCAAATGCTAGACCTAGACCTAACTCTAACCCTAACCCTAGCACTAAACTTAACCATGGCACTAACCCTAATGCTCAATCTAGCCCTAGCCATAACATTAACACTAAACCGAACTGTAGCCCAAAGCCAACACCTACCACTATGTGTAACCCTAACCCTAAACGGGGTATTAATCCTAACGCTAACCCAAATCCTATCCATAAACCTAACCCTAACCCTAGCCCTAGTGCTATCACTAACATAACCTTAAAGCTAACACTAATCCTTACCCTAATCTGTAACCTATCCCTAACCATAGCACAGACTTAATCCTAATCATATTCTTAACCCTCACTCTAACCCTAAAACTGACTCTCACCCCTAAGCCTCACCCTAAACCTCACCAAACCAGAACCCAAACACGAACCCAAACCCTTACCCGAACACAAATCCGAACCTGAAGCTAACAAGAACCCTAACCTTGACACCAACACTAGGACTAAGCCTAAACATAAACTTAACCTTAACCATAGCCCTAACCATAGCCCTAGCCCTAGCCCTAATGCTAGCCCTAGCCCTAGACTTAGACCTAGCCCTAACCATAACTGTAACCCTAAGGCTATGCTAGCCATAACACTAGGACTAGCCTTAGCTCTAGACCTAACACTAGCCCTAGACTAGCCCTATATCTAAGTCTAGAGCTAACAGTAGCCCTAGCCCTAAACCTAGCACTAAACCTAATCCTAATCCTAGCCCTAGATATAACCCCGACCATAACACTAACCCTAAGCCTAACACTAAACCTAACCATAACACTAAACGTAGCCATAAGCCTAGCCCTAGCAGTAATCATAACCCTAACCCTAACCCTCACAATAACCCTAGCCCTAACCCTAATACTAACACTGGCCCTAAACTCAATGCTAAACCTAACCCTAATCATAGCCCTAATCCACACCCTAGCCCTATCCATAACCCTGACAATAACCCTAAACCTAGCACTAACCCTAGCCTTAGCCCTAAACCTAACATAGCCCTAGTCCTAACCCTACCTGCAAGCCTAACCCTAGCCCTAACCCTAAACCTAGCCCTAGCCATAAGCCTAACACTAAACCTAACCCTAGCCTTAGCCCCAGCCCTAGCCCTATCCCTAACCATAACCCTAACCAAAACTCTAAACCTAATGCTAACACTAACCCTAACCCACACACAATTGGTTTGATTTCAACATATGTGAAAGTTGTCACACACAATAGGTGCGATGTCATACATAAAAATGTGAATTGTGTTACAAAAAAGGTGAATGGTGTCACAGATATCAATGGGTGTGTTTTCACACACAAATGTGAGCCTTGTCACACCTACACCATTGGTGTGATGTCACACACACATTGAGTGAGGTCAGACACACAATGTGTGTGAAGGCACACACCAACCTGGTGAAGTCACAGACAATGGGGATGGTTTCTCTCATGAAAATGAGTGTGAATTCACATATAATGAGAGTTACACAATACACACATGTGGGATTTAAGTCAGAGTAAAATGTGAGAGATTTCACAGACACCTAAGTGTTATTTCGTACATAAGAGCAGAGGTCACATCACATTGAATAATATGACTGCCGTCACACACAATGGGAGTGATATCACACAATATGTGAGATGTGACTGCCTATCCTCGTGTTATCACAATCAAGCTTTGTGATGTCTAAAAAAGGGTGTGATGTCACACATAATGATTGCAGTGATGTCGCACACAAAATGTGAATGATGTTGCAAGCACGATGTTGGAGTGATGCCACACTCAATTGGTGTGATGTCATACATAATAATGGCAGTGACACCAACATAACAACAGTTGGGATATCATATGCTAATTAAGTTTGATGTCACACACAATTGATGTGATGTGACACAAGGTGAGGATGTTGTCACACACAAGTGGTGTGATGTCACCGATAACCGTGTGTGTCATGTCACTCATAATGATGGGAGTAATATCACATGCACACAATGGGAGTGATGTCACACTATAAAATGTGAGTTGTGTCAAAAGGGATACGACGATGTCACACATAGTAGTGAGAGTGTTGTCACACAATTCATATGTCACACATAATGTGAGTGATGTCACACAGAAACAGGTGAGTAATACAGCAGAGGACCCGCGACTGATGTCAGACGTGTGTCAGTGATGTCACACTATTGGTGTGATGTCATAAACACAACAGGAATGTTGTCTCAAATAACAGAGAGATGTCACTCGAAATATATGAGTGAAGTCACAGAAACACCATGAGAGTCATGTCACAACAGTAGTAGAGTGATGTCCTCAAGAATTAGTGTGACGTCACACAGAATATTGGAAGTAACATCACAGGTAACAATAGCGATTTCATATGCTAAATTGCATTCATGTCACACACAATTGGTGTGATATCAACATCTGTGAATGTTTTCACGCTCATAATATATGTGATGTCATACATGAAAATGTGTCTTGTCTTATGTCACAAAAAAGTGAATGGTGTCACACAAATCATTGGGTATATTTTCAATCACAAATATGAGCCCTTTCACAAGTACACCATTGGTGTGATGTCAGACACACAATGTGTGTGAAGGCTCACACTAACCTGGTGATGTCACAGAAAATGGGATTGGTGTTTTAAGGAAAATGAGTGAATATTCACACATAGCAATGAGAGTTACACAAAACACACAAGTGCGATATGTCAGAGTAAAATGTGAGTGATTTCACAGAAACCTGGAAGTGACTTCGTACATAACAGTGGGTGTCACAACACCCAGTTAAGAATATGACTGCCACCACACACAATGGGAGTGATATTACACAGCTTGAGAGATGTGACCGTCTATCGTAGTGTTAGCATACTCATGTTGTGTGATGTCCCAAAATGGATGTGATGTCCCACATAACGATTGGAGTGATGTCAGACACAAAATGTAAACCACTTCACACTCCGTTGGAGTGATGTCAAATACTACCAGAGTGATTGCACACTCAATTGGTGTGATGTCATACATAATATTGGGAGTGACACCACACATAATAATGGTTGGTATATCATACGGGAATTAAGGTTGATGTCACGCACAAGTGTTGTGGTGTGACACACAATGAGGATGTTGTCACTCTCAAACAATTGATGTGATGTCACCAAGAAGCATGTGGTCACGCCACGCAAAACAGTGGGAGTGATATCACATGCACACAATGGGAGTGATGTCACACTTCATAATGTGAATTATGTCACTAGGGACATGTCACTGATGTCACACATAGTGGGAGTAATGTCACACTATTGATGTGATGTCACACATAATGAGACTGAGGTCACACATAAACATGTGAGTGATATCACAAAGGACATGTGACTGGTGTCACACATATGTGGGAGTGAGGTCACACTATTGGACTGATGTCATACAACACAACAGGCGTGATATCACACATAACAGAAAGATGTGACCCAAAATATATAAATGAAGTCACAGAGACTCCATGGGAGTGATGTCACAACACTAGTAGAGTGATGTCCTCGAGAATTAATGTGACATCACACAGAATATTGGGTGTGACATGACACTTAACAATAGCCATTTCATATGGTAAATTCGAGTGATGTCACACACAATCGCTGTGATGTCAACATATGTGAATGTTGTCACACACACACCAGGTGTGATGTCATACATAAAAATGTGAATTATGTCACAAAAATGTGAATGGTGTCAGACATATCAATGTGTGTGTTTTCACACATAAATGTGAGCACTATCACACATACACCATTGGTGTGATGTCATACAGACATTGAGTGAGGTCAGACACACAAAGTGTGTGAAAGCACACACCAATCTGGTGATATCATGGACATTTGGTGTGGTATCTCTAAGGAAAATGAGTGTGAATTCATACATAACAATGAGAGTTACATAAAACACAAATAGGGATATAAGTCAGAGTAAAATGTGAGAGACTTCACAGAAAGCTGGGAATGATTTCATACAAAACTGTGGATGTTATATCTAAGTTAACAAAATGACTGCCCTCACACAACGGGAGTGATATCACACAATTTGAGAGATGTGACAGGCTAACCTAGTTTTATCCTGCTCAAAGTGTGTGATGTACCAAAATGGGTGTGATGTCACACAGAACGATTGGAGTGATGTCAGACACAAAATATGAGCCATGTCACACACCAGTGGAGTGATGTCAAACACTATGAGAGTGATGCCACACTCAATTGGTGTGATGTCATACATAATACTGGGAGTGACACCACACATACTAATGGTTTGATATCATATGACAAGGTTGATGTCATTCACAATTGATGAGATGTGACACGCAAGGAGGATGTTGTTACACACACACAAGGGGTGTGATGTTACCCATAGCCAAGTGTGTCACATCACGCTTAACATAGAGTATGATATCACATGAACACAATGGGTGTGATGTTACAAGTTACATGTCTCTCATGTCACAGATAGCAATGGGAGTGATGTCACACTATTGGTGCGATGTCACTCATAACAATGGGAGTGATGTCACACATAAATATATGAGTAATCTCACTAAGGACACATGACTGATATCACAAATATGCTGTTAATAGTCTACACTCAGGTTTCTATCCAATGTATTGAAAGAGCACTTCTGCTGAACTCTGCTTGCCAGTAGCTCTAGGGAACATACTCTAATGAGACCTTTTATACTTTTCACTACAACTGGTACAGATTATCTGTAAGATCCATTGAACGAAAGTATAGTGTGAAGAAAGACTCCTTTTTTAAATCTGTTTATGATCGTCTTGAAAAGTCCCTTTTCAAAAGTTGCAGTTCGCGTCTTTCATTCAGGCTTTCTCTTACATGGAACGAAAGAATGTGCTCATTGATCTCAGTTTGCCAGTAGCTGTTGGGAGCATCTTCCTATGAGAGGGTTTAAATTTTTCACTACACAAGGAAGAGAATATATCTAATATCGATTTATGAAAAGCACAGTGTGGAGAAAAACACTTGCTTGTACCTATTTAGCATCTGCACTGAAAAGTACTTTTTCAAACATTGCAGCTCACGACATTTACTCAGGCTCTCTCACACAGTATATGAGAGAATGTTCTTACTGAGCAAAGGTTGCCATTAGCTGTAAGTAAGATCTTCCGAAGACAGCTTTGATCCTTTTCACTACTGCTGGGAGAAAGTATCTATAACATCCATTGAAATAACATACACGGTGGAATAAAACTCTTCTTAGTTGTTGAGGATCATCTTGATGAGTGAATTTTTCAATCATCGATCTTCATGGCCTGCACTCAGGCTTTCCCTCAAATATAATGGAACAACACCCGTTCTGAACTCAACAGCCCTGTAGCTGTAAGTCAGTTCTTCCTTGGAGGGCTTTTAAACTTGTCACTACAGCTGGGAGAGAGGATCTGTAACATTCATAAAATGAAAGTCAAGTGTGCAGAAAATCTCTGCCTGGTATGTGTATAGGATCCTCCCGCAAGTTGCCTTTTCCATCATTGTAGATAACGACCGTCACTCTGGCTCTCTCTCCTATGTAAGGCAAGAAACTACTTGCTGAACTCAGCTGGCAAGGAGCTTTAAGCAGCATCCTCCTTTGAGAGCTTGTAAACTTGCACTGCAGCTGCAAGAGAATATCTGTAACATCCATTCCATGTAAGTTCTCTGTGGAGGAAAGCACTTCCTTTTAGCTTTTTAGGATCATGTCGTAAAGTGCCTTTTCATCTTTGCAGCTGATTGCATGCACTCAGGCTTCCTTCCTGATATAAAAGAAAACACCCCTGCCAAAACTACTTTGCCAGTGGCTGTTAGGAACACCTTACTAGGAGAGTTTCCACTTTTCACCACAGCTCGAAAAGAAGCTGTGTCACATCCATTCAATGAAAGTACACCGTGAAGAAAGCCTCCTCTGTAAGTGTTTATGATCGTGTTCTTAAGTGGATTTAAATACACTGCAGTTCAATCTGTATTCAGGGTCTCACTAGCATATCATGATGACCATTATTGCTTAACACAGCTTGCCAGCATCTGTTAGTAACAGCTTCATATGAGAGGATTTAAAATTTCATTACCACTGGGAGAGTGTATCTATAACATCCATAAAACGAAAGTCCAGTATGTATAAAATTTCTTGCTTCTATCTGTATACGACTATTCTGATAATTGCCTTTATCAACATTGCCGTTAACTACCTTCAATCAGGAATTCTTTCCCATGTAAAGCAAGAAAGTTCTTGCTGACCTCTGCTTCCAAGTACTTTACAGGAGGATCTGCCTCTGAGAGCTTTTAAACTTTCCACTGCAGTGGGGCGAGTATTTCGCTAACATTCATTCCATGAACCTACTCTGTGGTGAGAAACTCTTAAGGTTAACATGTTAGGATATGTTCAAGTGCCTTTTCCTCTTTGTCGCTCATTGCCTGCACTGAGGCTCCCTTGCCAACCGAAAGACCAATCACCACTGCTCAAACAAGTTTGAAAGTAGCTGTTAGGAACAACGTCCTGTGACAGCTGTCCAACTATCACTACAGGTGGTGCAGATTATCATTACCATCCATTCAATAAAAGTTGACTGTTCAGAGCAACTCCTGCTTGTAGGTGTTTAGGATCATCTTGAGAAGAGTCTTTTAATTACTGCAGTTCAATCTGCATTCGGGGTCTGAGTAGCACATTATGATGAACACTACTGATTAACACAGGTGGCCAATATCATAGGTTACATCTTCATATGAGAAGTTTAACAGTTCCATTTCAGCTAGGGTGGAGTATCTATAACATCCATAAAATGAAAGTCAAGTGTGGAGAAAATCTCTGCCTTGTATCTATATAGGATCTTCTTGCAAATTGCCTTTTCCCTCTTTGCGGTTAACGACCTTCACTCAGGCTCTCTCTCCCAAGACATGCAAGAAAATGTTTGCTGAACTCAGCATGCAAGTATCTCTGAGGAGGATTTTCCTCTGAGATCTATTAAACATTTCACTGCAGCTGGGAGAGTATATCTCCAACATCCATTCCGTGAACATACTCTGTGCAGAAAAACTCCTCCTTTTAGGTATTAGGATCATATAGTAAATTGCCTTTTCCTCTTTGCTGTTCATTGCCTGCAATGATGTTTCCTTCACTAATATAGAGACAAAACACCACTGCTTAACCAATTTTGCCAGTAGCTGTAAGGAACGTCTTCGTATGAGAGCTTTCAAAGTATTATTACAGGTTTTGCTGATTATATTTAACATCCATTCCATTCAAGTTGAATCTTCAGAGAAACTCCTGCTAGTAGCTCTTTAGGATCATCTTGAGAAGAGACATTTAATACACTACAGTTCAACCCACCTTCAGGCTCTCATGAACATATCATGACAAACATTATAGCTTAACACATGTGGCCTATATCTGTAAGTAACATCTTCATCTGAGATGTTTTAAAATTTCAGTACAGCTAGGAGAGTGTATCTATAACATCCATAAAATGAAAGTGAAATATGGAGAAAATCTGTGGCTTGTCTCTTTATGGGATCAGCCTGCATATTGCCTTTAGATCACTGCAGTTAACGACCTTCGCTCAGGCTCTCTATCCCATGTAATACAAGAAAGTGTTTCTTAACTCGCCTTGCAGGAATCTTTAAGGATGATCTTCCTCTGAGAGCTTGTAAACTTTTCACTGCAGCTAGGAAAACCTATTCCTTACATCCATTCCATGTAAGTACTCTGTGGAGGAAATCACTGCTTTTAGCTTCTTTCGATCATATTGTCAATTGCATTCTCACCTTTGAATTTCATTGCCTGCCCTCAGGCTTCCTCCCTGATGTAAAGAAAAAACACCACTGTTAAACCTACTCTGCCAGTAGCGATTAGGAACACCTTCCCATGAGAGTTGACACTTTTCACCACAGCTCAGGAAAAAGCTCTATCACATCCATTTAATGAAAGTATACCGTGAAGATAACTTCTGCTTATAACTGTTTAGGGTCATTTTCATAAGTGACTTCAAATACACTGCAGTTCAATCTGCGTTCAGGGTCTCACTAGCATATCATGATGAACACTATTGCTTAACACAGGTGAAGAATATCTGTTAGTAACATTCTCAATGGAGAGGTTTTAAAATTTCAGTACGGCTGGGAGACAGTATATGTAACATCCATAAAATGAAATTCCAGTTTGGAGACAAACTCTTGTTTATATCTGTATAGGATTATCCTGAAAATTGCCTTTTACATCATTGCTGTTAACGACCTACACATAGGAATTCTCTCCTTGTAATGCCAGAAAGTTCTTGTTCAACTTGCTTGCAAGTATCTTTAAGGAGCACCTTCCTCTGAGAGCTTTTAAACTTTCCATTGCAGCTGGGAGAGAATATCTATAACATCCATTCCATGAACATACTGTGTGGTGGAAAAGTCTTCCTTTTAGTTTTTTGGATCACATAGTAAAGTGCCTTTTCCTCTTTATAGTTCATGTCCTGCACTGTGGCTTCCTTCCCACAGGCAAGACAAAATACCACTGCTCAACGACGTTTACCAGTAACTCTTTGAAACACTGCTAGGAGAGCTTTCAAACTATCACTACATGTGGTGCAGATTATCATTACCCTACATTCCAGGAAAGTGGACTCTTCAGAGAAACTCTGCTTGTAGCTGTTTGGGATTATCTTGAGAAGAGACTTGACTACACTGCAGTTCAATCTGCATTCAGGTTCTCAGTAACGTATCATGATGAACACCATTGCTTATCACAGTAGGCCAATATCTGTAAGTAACATCTTCATATGAGTGGTTTTCAAATATCAGTACAGCTGGCAAAGGGTATCTATAACATCCATAAATTGAAATTCAGGTATGGAGAAAATCTTTTGCGTGTATCTCTGTAGGACTATTCTGAAAATTGCCTTTTCCAACATTGCAGTAAATAAACTTCACCCGTGCTCTTTCTCCCAAGTCAGGTAAAAAATGTTTGCTGAGCTCAGCTTGGAAGTATCTTCAAGGAGGCTCTCCCTCTGAGAGCTTTTAAACTTTTCACTGCAGCGGGGAGCGAATATCTATAACATCTATTTCAGGAATGTACCCAGTGGAGAAAAATTCTTCCTTTTAGCTTTTTAGGATCATATTGTAAAGTGCCTTTTCCTCTTTGTCGTTCATTGCCTGCACTGAGCCTCCCTTCCCATTGGAAATACAAAACATTCCTGCTCAATGCCTTTTGTCAGTAGCCATCAGGAGTATCTTTTTAGGAGATCTTTTGAACGATCACTACAGGTGGTGCAGATTATTGTTATGATCAACTCAATGAAAGTTGACGCTTCAGAGAAACTCCAGCTTGTGGCTGTTAAGGGTCATCTTGAGAAGAGACTTTTAATAGACTGCAGTTCAAACTCTATTCAGGGTCCCACTAGCATATCATGATGAACTATATTGCTCAAGACAGGTGGCCAATATCTGAAAGGAACATCTTCATCTTAGAGGTTTTAAAATTTCAGTACTGCTGGGAGAGAGTATCTATAATATCCATAATATGAAAGACAAGTTTGGTGAAAATCTCGTTCGTGTGTCTGTGTAGGTTCATCATGCAAATTGCCTTTTCCCTCATTGCATTCAATGGCCTTCACTCAGCTATCTCTCCAAAGTAAAGCAAGAAAGCATTTGTTGAACACAGCTTGCAGGGTCCTTTAAGAATGGTCTTCCTCTGAGAGCTTTTAAAATTTTCGCTGCAGCTGGGAGAACTTATATATAATATATATTCCATGTAATTACCATGTGGAGGAAAACACTTGCTTTTAGCTTCTTCAGATCATATTGTCAGTTGCATTTTCATCTTTGCATTTCATTGCCTGCACTCACGTTTCCTCCCTGGTTTAAAGAGAAAACACTACTGCTAAACCTACTCTGCCAGTAGCTGTTAGGAACACCTTCCTAGGAGAGTTTCAACTTTTCAACACACCTCGGAAAGAAGCTCTATCAAATCCATTCAATGAAAGTATACCATGAAGAAGACCTCTTCTTGTACCTGCTTAGGATTATCTTCATGAATGACTTTAAAGGCACTGCAGTTCAGCCTGCATTTAGGGTATCATTAGCATATCATGATAAACACTATTGCTTAACACAGGTTGCCAATATCTGTTAGTAACTTCTTCATATGAGAGGTTTTAAATTTTCAGGACAGCTAGAGAGAGTATCTATAACATCCATGAAATGAGAGTTCAGTGGGGACAAAATCTCTTGGTTGTATCTGTATAGGAGTATCCTGAAAATTGCCTTTTCCACCATTGCGGTTAAGGACCTTCCCTTAGGAATTCACTCCCAGGTAAGGCAAGAAAGATCTTGATGAACTCAGATGGCAAGTAGCTTTCAGCAGATCTGCCTCTGCAAGCTTTTAAACTTTCCACTGCAGCTGGGACAGAATATCTATACCATACATTCCATGTAAGTACTCTGTGGAGGAACATACATCATTTTAGCTTTTTAAGATCATCTTGCAAAGTGCCTTTTCATCTCTGCAGTTCACTGCCTGCTCTCAGGCCTCCTCCCCAACATAAAGACAAAACACCACTGTAAACCTATTTTGCCAGTTGCTGCTAGGAGCACATTCCTATGAGATGTTAAAGTTGTCACCACAACCGGGGAAGAAACTCTATCACATCCATTCAAGGAAAGTACCGTGTGAAGAATATCTTGTCGCTGTTTAGAATCATATTCATGAGTGACATTAAAAACATTGTAGTACAGTCTACCTTCAGGGTCTCACTAGCATATCATTATCAACACTATTGCTTAACACAGGTTGCAAATATCTGTTAGGAATACCTTCATATGAGAGGTTTTAAAATTTCAGTACAGATGGGAGTATCTATAACATCCATAAAATGAAAGTTCATTGTAGAGAATATTTCTTGCTAATATCTGTATAGGACTATCCTGAAATTTTTCTTTCCATCCTTGCAGTTAACAACATTCACTTAGTAATTCTCTCCCTATTTAATGAAAGAAAGACCTTGCTGGATTCAGATTGCAAGTGGCTTTCCGCAGGATCTGCCTCTGAGAGTTTTTAAACTTTCCACTGCAGCCTGGACAGAATATCTATAACATCCAGTACATGAACGTACCTTGTGCAGAAAAGCTCTTCCCTGTAGATTTTTGGATGATGTGGTTCAGTGACTTTTCCTCTTTGCCGTTCATTGCCTGCACTGAGGCCGTCTTCCCAATGGAATGACAAAACACCACTAATCAACCAAGTTTGTCAGTAGTTTTCAGGATCATCTTACTAGGAGAGCTATCACTACAGGTGGTGCAGATTATCCTTACCATCCATTCAATGACAGTTGACTCTTCAGAGAAACTCCTCCTTGTACCTGTTTAGGATCATCTTGAGAATTTGAATACACTGCAGTTCAAACTACATTCAGGGTCTCACTAGCATATCATGACAAACACTTTTGCTTAACACAGGTACCCAACAAGTGTAAGTAACATCTTCATATGAGAGCTTTTAAAATTTCAGTACACCTGGGAGATAGTACCTATAGCATCTGTAAAAGGAAAGGCCAGTATGGAGCAAAATTCTTACTTGCATCTGCAGAGGACTCTCCTGAAAATTGCCTCTCCCAACATTGTGGTTAACGACATTTACTTAAGAATTTTCTCCCTGGGGCCTGCCCGGTGTCACAAACAGTTTCGTGTGCACGCTCCACTTTGGTGGCCTTGGGTTTTCAGTTTCCCAACCCTGGGCACGCACCAATGCACTGCTTGCCAGGACATGCTGTGGTGGCGTCCCATATAAAGTAGAGGAAGATGGGCACTCATGTTAGCTCAGGGCCAAACTTCCTCAGCAAAATAGAGGAAGATCAACATCGGATGTTACCTCAGGGTTGATCTTCCTCACACACGCTAAAAATAATGTCTCTCCTATGTAATGCCAGAAAGTTCTTGCTTAACTCTGCTTGCAAGTAGGTTTAAGGAGCATCTACCCCTGAGAACTTTTAAATTTTCCACTACAGCTGAGAGCGAATATCTATAGTATCCATCTAAGGAACGTACTCTGTGGAGAAAAACATTTCCATTTAGTTTTTGAGTATCATAATGGAAAGTGCCTTTTCTTCCTTTTGGTTCGTTGCCTGCACTGAGGCTGCCTTCTCAATGGAAAGACAAAATACTACTGCTCAAGCACTTTTGCCAGTAACAAGTAAGGAAATAACTTCGTGCCCTGTCTCTCTTCCTTCCGGCAAATGAAGTCAACCTACCTTACCCAGGTTGGGGACATATTGCCATTTCAGGCCTTGAGAAGGAATATCACATTCCTTTGAGAAGGCAATTTCTGATCCCGGGTTCTAAGTAGAGCTCTAGCAACAAGTTAGTAAATGAGTTTCAAAGATTACTGGAACTTAGCTGAACTATGTATAACATCCATTGTTGGAAATAATTTCATGCCCACTATCTCTTCCTTCCATCTCGTAAGGATCAGAAACCTAAAACAGGTATATAACAGAATGCAGTTTCAGGCCTTGAGATTGAATCTCATATTCCTTTGAGAGGGCACTTTCTGATCCAGGCTTGTAAGTAAATGTCTAGAAACGACTTTGTGTGTGAGTGGCAATCATTAATACAGCTGAGCTAATCTATGGCTAACACCCATTTCTGGAAATATCTTCATGCCCAATCTCTCTTCCTTCCAGCTCTGAAGGTTTACATTCCTAAAACAGGTTTTGAATATATTGCTGTTTCGAGCCTTAGGAGGGAATATCACATTCCTTTGAGAAGGCATTTCTCGTCCCAGCATGTAAGTAGATGTCCAGGAACAAGTTAGTATATGAGTGGCAATCATCACTACAGCTGAGCTCATCTGTATAAAATACCCATCCCTGGAAGTATCTTTGTGCTCACTCACTCTTCCTTTCAGCTCGTGAGAATCACCTTCCTAAACCAGGTTTAGAACATAATGCTATTTTGGTCGTTGAGAGCAAATCTCACATTCCTCTGTGAAGACACTTACTGATAACTTCTTGTAAGTAGATGTCTAGGAACAAGTTTATATTGGAGCATCAATCAGTACTACAGCTGAGTAAAATGATTTATAATACCCATTCCGTGAAATAACTTCATGTAAAAACTCTCTTCCTTCTAGCACTAAGATTCACTAAACTAAACCAGTTTTGGACCATATTGCCTTGTTGGACCTTGAGAAGGAATCTCGCATTCCTTTGAGAAGGCACTTTCTGATCCCAGAGTGGAAGTAGATGTCTAGGAACAAGTTTGTATATGAGTGGCAAGCGTTACTACAGCTGAGCTAAGCTGTGTATGATACCCATTCCTGAAAATAACTTTGTGCCTCATCTCTCTTCCTTCTAACTCATAAGGATCACAAAGCTAAACCAGGTTTGCAACATATCGCCATGTCACTCCTTGAGATGGAATCTCATATTCCTTTGAGAAGACACATTCTGATCCTGTCCAGAATGTTGAAGTCTAGGAATAAGTATGTATATGAGTGTTAATCCTTACTAGATCTGAGCTCAACTGTCTATAACAACCATTCCTGGTAATACTTTTTGCCTCATCTCTCCTCCTTCAATCTCATAAGGATCACAAATATAAACCAAGTTTCATGCATCATGCCATTTCAGGCCTTGAGAATGAATCTCACACTACTTTGAAGGCACTTTCTGATCCCTGCTTCTAAGTAAATGTCCAGGACAAGATTCTATATAAGTGGCAATCGTTACTACAACTGAACTATTCTTTGAATAACACCCGATCCTGAAAATAACTTCATGCCCAATCTATCTTCCTTCCAGCTCGTAATGAAGACCTTCCTCAACCAAGTTGGGAACATATTGCCATTTCAGACCTTGAGAAGAAATCTCACAATTCTTTCAGACAGCAGTTTCTGATCACAGCCTGTATGTAGACGTCTAGGATCAAGTTTGCATGTGAGTGGCAATCACTAATAGAGCTGTGCTTCTCTCTTCCTTCCATCTCGTAAGGATCACAAACCTAAATCAGGTTTGGAACATAATGCCATTTCAGGCCCTTGAGAACAAATCTCACATTCCTTTGAGAAAGCACTTTCTGATCTCGGCTTGTAAGTAAACGTCTAGTAACGAGTTTCTAAATGAGTGGCAACCATTACTACAGCTGAGCTAAACGGTGTATAAGAACCATTCCTCAAAATAACTTCCTACCCCATCTCTCTTCCTTCCAGCTCTAAAGGATTACATTCCTAAGCAAGGTTTTGAATGTAATACCATGTCGGGCCTTGAGAAGGAATCTCACATTACCTTGAGATGGAACTTTCTGATCCCAGCTTCTAAGTAGATCCCTAGAAACAAGTTTGTATATGAGTGGGAATCATTACTACAACTGAGATGAACTATGAATAACACCTATTCCTGAAAATAACTTCGTGCCGGTCTCTCTTCCTTCCAGATCATAAGGCCCACCTTCCTCAACCACGTTTGGAACATATTGCCATTTCCGGCCTTGAGAAGGAATCTCATATTCCTTTAAGAAGGCACTTTCTGATCACTGCTTCTAAGTATATGTCCAGGAACAAGATTCTATATAAGTGGCAATCGTTAGTACAACTGAGCTATTCTATGAGTAGCATCAATTCCTGGAAAAAGACTTCATGCTCAATCTCTCTTACTTCCAGCTCGTAAGTACCACCTTCGTCGACCAAGTTTGGAACATATTGCTGTTTCAGGCCTTGACAAGGAATATCACATTCTTTTGAGAAGTCACTTTCTGATCCTGGGGTTATGTAGATGTCTAGGAACAAGTTTGTATATGAGTGGCAATCATTACTACACCTGAGTTAATCTATGTGTAAAACTCATTCATGAATATGTCATTGTGCCCAATCTCTCTTCCTTCCATCCAGTAAGGGTCACAAACCTAAGCCAGGTTTGGACAATATTGGGATTTTGGGCCCTGAGAAGGAATGTCACATTCCTTTGCGAAGGCCCTTTGTGTTCCTGACCTGTATGTAGATTTCTATGAACAAGTTTGCATATGAGTGGCAATCATGACTACGGGAGCTAAAGTATGTATAACAGCCATTCCTGGAAATCACTTTTTGCCTAATCGCTCTTCCTTTACCTCATCAGAATCAGCTTGCTCAACCATTTTTGGAACATCATGCTATTTCTGGCCTTGAGAAGGAACCTCATAGGGTCCAGCCCCATGGTGTAGTGGTTAAGTGCACCCTCTGTTGCTGGTGGCCCAGGTTCAGATACCGGGCACACACCGACACACTGCTTGTCAGGCCATGCTGTGGTGGCACCCCACATAAAGTGGAGGAAGATCAGGACGGATGTTAGGTCTGGGCCAGCGTTGCTCAGCAATTAGAGGAGGATTGGCATGGCCGTTAGCTCAGGGCTGATCTTACTCACAAAGAGAAAAGAGAAGGAACCACATATTCCTTTCAGAAGGAACCTTCTTATCCCAGCTTCTAAGTAGAAGTCCAGGAACAAGTTTGTATTTGTTTGGCAATCATTACTACAGCTGAGCTAAACTGTGACTAACAGCCATTCCTGGAAATAACTTCATGCCCAAACTCTCTTCATTCTGGCTCGTAAGGACCATCTTCATCAACCAGGTTTGGAACATAGTGTCCTCTCAGGCCTTTAGAAGGAGTTTCACATTCTTTTGAGAACACATTCTCTGATACCAGCTTCTAAGTAGATATCTAGGAACAAGTTTGTTTAGGCGTGACTGTCATTACTGGGGCTGACAAACTTGGTATAACACCCATTCCTGGAAATCACTTCGTGCCTAATCTCTCTTCCTTTCATCACGTAAGGATCACAAACCTAAACCAGATTTGGACCATAGTGCCATGTCTGTCCTTAAGAAGGAGTCTCACATTGCTTTCAGAAGGAATGTTCTGATCCTGGCTTTTACGTAGATGTCTAGGAAGAAGTTTGTATATGATTGGCAATCATTACTACAGTTGAGGTAAACTTCACATAACACTCATTCCTGGAAGTAACTTTGTGCCTAAACTCTCTTCCTTCCATCTCATAAAGATCACAAACCTAAACCAGATTTCGAACATACTGTCATTTTGCACCTGGACAACAAATCTCACATTCCCTTGAGAAGGCTCTTTTAAAAAGTGTATAACACCTAATCCCTGAAATAACTTTGTGCATAACCTCTCTTCCTCCCATGTTGTAAAGATCACTTTCCTCACCCAGGTTTGGAACATAATGCCATTTCTGGACCTGAGAATTAATCTCACTTTCCTTTGAGAAGGAAATTTCTGATGCAGGCTTCTAAGTAGAAGTCCATGAACAAGTTTCTATATGAGTGGCAATCATTCCTAGAGCTTAGCAGAAGTATGTGTAACGCCCATTCCTGGAAATAAATTTGTGCCTAACCTCTCTTCTTTCCATCTTGTAATGGTGAAAAACCTGAACCCGGTTTGGAGCATAATGCCATTTTGTGCCCTGAGAACGCATCTCTTACTCCATTGCTAAGGCACTTTCTCAACCCCCTTGTAAGTAACAGTCTAGGAACAAGTAGCTATGTGAGTGGTAATCATTACTACAACTGAGCTAACATATGTATATCACCTGTTTCTGGACATGACTTCGTGCCCAATCTCCCTTCCTTCCAGCTGCTACAGATCTCCTTCCAAAAGCAGGTTTGTAAACAGGGCCATGTAGGGCCTTGAGGCAGGATCACTCTCAAATGCCTTGGAGAACACAATTTCTTTTCCCGGTTTGAATGTAGATGGTATGAAACACCTTGGTATCTGAAAGGCATTCATTACTACAGCTGAGTTGAACTATGTATTACAACCATTCCTGATAGTAACTTCATGCCCAATGTGTCTTCCTTCCAGCTCCTAAGGATCGCCTTCCCAAAGCAGGTTTTGCACAGGGCCATGTAGGACCTTGAGAGAGAATCTCACGCACATGTCTTAGAGAAGGAACTTTCTTATCCCGGTTTGTAAGTAGATGGTAAGGAACATCTTTCTGAGTGGCATCACTACTACAGCTGAGTTAAACTATGGATAACACCAGTTCCTGGAACGAAGTTCAGGCCCAATATCCCTTCCTTCCAGTACATGAGGATCGCCTTCCTAAGGACGGTATGGAACGAGGACCATGTACTGCCTTGAGACAATCTCACTCACAAGCCATAGAGAGCACACTTACTGATAGCGGATTCTAAATAGATGGTTAGGATCATGTTTATATCTGAGTGGCAAGAATTGCCACAGCTGAGCTAAACTAAGTATGACACCCATTCCTGGAAATGACTTAGTGCCCAATCTCCCTTCCTTCCAGCTCCTAAGGATCGCCTTCTCAAAGCGGGTTTGGAAACAGGACTGCGTAGTGTCTGGCGACAGCATCCCACTCATAATCCATTGAGAGCACGTTTTCTCATACTACATTCTAAGTAGATGGCTAGAAACATGTTTGTATCTGAGTGGCAGGCATTATTACAGCTGAGCTAAACTAAGTATAACTCCCATTCCTGGAAATTACTATGTGCCCAATCTCCCTTCCTTCCAGCTCCAAAGGATCACTTTCCCAAAGCAGGTACAAAAACAGGGCTGTGTAGGGCCTTGACACAGGATCACTCTCAAATGCCTTAGAGAACGGAATTTCTTATCCTGGGTTGGAAGTAGATGGTTAGAAACATCTTTGTTTGTGAGTGGCAGTCATTACTACAGCTGAGTTAAACTATGTATAAGACCCATTCCTGGAAACAACTTGGTGCCCAATCTCCCTTTCTCCCAGCTCCTGAAGATCGCCATCCAAAACCAGGTTGTGCACAGGGCCATGGAGGGCCTTGAGAGAGGATTTCACACACATGCCTTAGGGAAGGCACTTTCTTATCTCGGCTTGTAAGTAGATGGAAAGAAACATCTTTCTATCTGAGTGGCAATCACTACTAAAGCTGAGTTAGACTATGTTTAACATCCATTCCTGGAAAAAACATCTTGCCAGATCTCCCTTCCTTCCAGCGCATAAGGATCGCCTTGCCAAAGCAGGTTTACACAGGCCCATGAAGGGCCTTGAGAGACAATCTCACTCACATGATTTAGAGAAGGCACTTTCTTATCCCCGCTTGTATTTAGATGGTAAGAGACATCCTTGTATCTGAGTGGCAATCACCACTACAACTCGGACAAACTATGTATAGTACCCATTCCTGGAAGTAACTTCATGCCCCATCTCTCTTCCTTCCCACTCCTAAAGATTGCCTTCCCAAAAAGGTTTTCCACAGGCCCACATAGGGCCTTCAGAGAGACTCTCACTCACATGCCTTAGAGAGGGCACTTTCTTCTCCTGGAAAGTAAGTAGCTGTTATGAAACATCTTTCTATCTTTGTGGCAATCACTACTAGAGCTGAGCGAAACGATGGATACCAGCAATTTCTAGAAGTAACTTCATGCCCAATCTCCTTTCCTTCCAGCTCCTAAGGATGGCCTTCCCAGAGAAAGTTGTGCACAGCACCATGTAGGGCCTTGAGACAGAATCTCAGTCTCATTCCTTAGAGAACGCACTTTCTTATCCTGGCTTGTGAGAAGATGGTAAGAAACATCTTGGTATCTGAGGGGCATTCACTACTACAGCTGAGTTAAACTATAGATAACATCCATTCCTGGAAGTATCTTCATGCCCCGTCTTCCTTCCTTCCACCTGCTAATGATCACCTTCTGAAAGGTGGTTTGGAAACAGGGCCGTGGAGTTCCTAGAGACAGGAACACTCTCAAATTCCTTAGAGAACACACTTTCTTCTCTCGGTTTGTAAATTGACAGAAAGAAACATCTTTGTATCCAAGTGTGAATCATTACTGGCTTTCGGGTTAAGGTTCGTGCTAGAGTTTGGGTTAGGGATTGGGTTAGGTTTAGGGTTAGGATAAGGGTTCGGGTTGGGTTGCTGTTAGGGTTAAGGTTTGACTTGGGTTTCAGGTTAGGTTTTGTGTACTGGTTTGGTTTAGGTTTTGGGTTAGGGTTAATGCTAGGGTTAGGGTTAGGGTCAGGCTTAGGTTTAGGGATATCTTTCGGGTTCGGGTAAGGGTTAGAGTTACTGTTAGGGTTAGTGTTAGGGTTATGGTTGAGTTTCGCTTAGGGTTAGGGTCAGGGTGTGGGTTAGAGTTCAGGCTGGTTTATGGTTAGTGTTACATTTAGGATTGGCGTTAAGGTAAGACTTAGGATTCTGTTTAGTGTTAGGGTCGGGGTAGGCTTTGGGTGAGGGTTAGAATTAGGGTTCGGGATTGAGTTAGGGTTAGGCTTACAGTAAGTGTTGCTGTTTGGTTAGAATTAGGGTTATCTTTGCCTTCCCATTAGGGTTAAGGTTCGGGTTACTGTTAGGGTTCAGGTTAGGGTTAGGGTTATGGTTCAGTTTGGGGTTTAATTTAGGGTTAGTGTTAGGGTTAGAGTTGGGGTTAGGGTTAGGGTTAGGGTTCTGGTTAGGGTTAGAGTTAGGTTTCGTGTACTGTTTTGGTTTAGGTTTATGGTTAGATTTAGCCTTCAGGTCAGCGGTTGTGTTAGCTTTAGTTTAAGGTTAGTGTTAGGGTGCAAGTTGGGGTAAGGGTTAGGTTTAGTGGTCTGGTAATTGTTAGAGTTAGAGTTAGGGTTAGGGTTAGGGTTAGGTAGGGTCAGTATTCAGGTTAGGGTTAGGGTTATGGATCGGTTTAGGGTTTGTTTTAGGGTTAGGTTTAGGGGTATGGTTGGGTTCGTGTTCGGGTTAGGGATAGGGTTCGGGTTATGGTTAGTGGTCGGGTTCCAGTTCGGATTACATTTAGAGTTAGTGTTCGGGTTAGGGCTAGGGTTCGGGTTCGGGTTAGTGTTAGCATTAGGGTTAGGTTTCAGGTTAAGGTTAGGGTTAGGGTTAGGGTTAATGTTAAGTTTAGGGTTAGTTTTAGTATTATGGTTCGATTTCGGGTTAGAGTTAGGTTTAGGTTTCATGTTAGGGTAAGGGCTATGGTTTGGGTTAGCGTTAGGTTTAGTTTTATTGTTAGTGTTTGGATTAGGGTTATGGTTAGGTTTTCGGTTTGGTTTAGGGTTAGCTTTAGAGTTAGGGTTCACGTTAGGGTTAGGACTACGGTTGGCTTCAGTTTAGGGTTAGGAGTTGGGTTATGTATAGGGTTATGTTTAGTGTTCGGATTAATGTTACGATTAGGTTTCAGTTTCGGTTTAGGATTACACTTAGCTTTAGGGTTCGGGTTAGGGTTAGGGTTAGAATTAGGGCTGGATTTAGGGTTATGGTTCGGTGTAGTGTTAGGGTTAAGTTTAGTTTAAGGGTTAGAGTTAGGGGTAGGATTGGGTTTAGTGTTAGGGTTAGCGTTCAGGTTAGTGTTATTGTTAGGGTTGAGCTTCCAGATCATGTTAGGGTTAGGGTTAGTGTCAGGCTAGGAGTCGGATTAGGGTTAGGGTTACGGTTCAGGTTAGGGTTTCTGATAGTGTTGGGCTTAATATTCATCTTTAGGATAATGTTTAGCTATAGGGTTAGGGTTGTGTTCGGGTTAGGGTTATGGTTCAGGTTAGGGTTTCTGATAGTGTTGGGCTTAATATTCATGTTAGGATAAAGTTTAGCTATAGGGTTAGGGTTGGGTTCGGGTTAGGGTTAGATCTGGGGTTCAGGTTAAGTTTAGGGTTCAAGTTCTTGTTCGGGTTAGTGTTAGTGCTACGTTTTGGGTTATGTTTAGGGTTAGAATGAGGGTTACAGTTATTGTTAGTGTTACACTTAGGGAGAGGTTAGTGTTCGGATTAGGGTTAGGGTTAGGGTTCGGGTTCTGGATCGTGTTAGGTTTTCGGTTATTGTCGGGCTCTGCTTAGTGTCAGGGTTAGGTTTAGGGTTTGGTTTAGTGTAACGGTTAGGGTTAGAGTTAAGTTTCGTGTTACTATTAGGGTTGGGGTTAGGATTAGGCTTCGGTTTAGTGCTATGGTTAGGGTTAGAGTTGGGTTGTGTTAGGGTTAGAGTTTGTGTTAGGGTTAGGGGTAGGGCTGGGTTAGGATTAGTGTTCGGGTTTGTGTTAGGGTTAGGCTTTGGGTTAGCGCTAGGGTTAGAGTTAGCGTTGGGTTATGGAGAGCATTAGGGTTCAAGTTTCGGTTAGGTTCAGGATTCATGTTAGGGTTATAGTTAGGGTTATGGCTCAGTTTAGGGTTAAGGTTGCTGTTAGAGTTCGAGTTATGGTTAGGCTTAGGGTTAGGGCTAGATTTACTCTTCGGGTTTCGTTGGGTTAGGCTTAGGGTTTGTGTTAGTGTTTGTGTCATGGTTAGATTTCAGTTTCTGGTTAGGGTTAGGGATAGCGATAGTGTTCAGGTTAGTGTTAGGGCTAGAGTTTGGTTTAGGTTTGGTTTTGGGTTAAGGTTAGGGATTGGATTAGGTTTATGTTTAGCGTTAAGGTTAGGTTTCATGTTAGGATTAAGGTTAGGGTTAAGTTTACAGTTAGGGTTAGTGTTAGGGTTAGGGTACAAGTTAGGTTTAGAGTTAGAGTAAGATTTAGAGTAAGAGTTAGGGTTAGTGTTATGATTCAACTTCACGTTATGGTTTGGATTAGGTTTCTTGTTAGGGTAAGCGTTACGGTTAGGGTTAGGGTTAGGTTTAAGGTTCAGTTTTGTTTTAGGGTTAGTGTTTGGATTAGGGTGAGGCTTAGGTTTCAGGTTAGGGATTGGTCATTGTTAGGGTTAGGGTCGAGTTAGGCTTCAGGTTAGGCTTAGTGTTAGGGTTCATGTTCTGGTACTAGTTAGTGTTAGGGTTAGGCCTAGGGTTAGTGTTAGAGTTGGGTGCAGGTTCGGGTTAGGGTTAGGGATTGCGTTACTGTTAGGGTTAGGTTTATGGTTATGGTTGCGTTCCGGTTAGGTTTAGGGTTAGGGTTCAGGTTAGAGTTAGGGTTAAGGTTAGGGTTAGTATTTGTGTTAGGTTTCAGGACAGTGTTATGGTTAGGGTTACTGTTAGGGTTAGGCTTAGGCTCTGTTTGGGTTACAGTTAGGTTTAAGATTAGGATGCAGCTTAGGGGTCTGGTTAATGTTAGGGTCAGGGTTCCAGCACCTGTTTTCTTTAGGCTTAAAGTTAGTGTTAGGGTTTAGGGTTAGGGTTAGTATTCATGTTAAGTTTAAGGTTAGTGTTTGGGTTAGGGTTAGGGTTAGGGTTAGGTTTATGATTAGTGTTAGGGTTAGTGTTTGCATTAGGGTTGGGGTTAGGCTTTGTTTTTGGGATCTGGGAAGTTTTAGGGTTAGGGTTGGGGTTCGGATTAGTGATAGGGTTACTGCTATGGTTTGGGTTATGGTTAAGCTAAGATTTAGGGCTAGGTTTAGTGTTGGGTTAGGTTAGGGTTAGCATTCTAGTTCGGGTTAGTGTTAGTGTTAGTTTTCAGGCTCAGGTTAGGGTTAAGATTAGGTTTAGGGTTAGGGTTAGGGTTACAGTTAAGGTTAGGGTTAGGGTTAGTGCAAGGGTTAGGGTTCGGATTTGGCTTAGGGTTATGGTTAGGTGTAAGATTAGAGTTAGTGGTCTAATTGGGTTCTGGTTCCAGTTTGGGTTCGGGATTCAGGTTAGGGTTAGAGTTAGGGTAGGATTAGGCTTCGGGTTTGGGTTAGGTTTTGTGTTAGCATTAGGGTTACAATTACAGTCAGAGTTTGGGTTAGGGTTAGGGTTAGCAATAGGGTTCAAGTTAGGGTAAGGTTTAATTTTAGTGTTAAGGCTAGTGTTCAAGTTAGGGTTAGGGTTAGGGTTCGGTTTCAGGATCTAGTTAGAGCTTAGGGTTAGAGGCGGGCTGGGATTAGGGTTATAGTTAGGATTATGGTTCGGATTAGGGCTGCTGTTAGGGTTAGGCTTAATGTTTGTGTTATGTTTAGGGTTAGGTAACGTCAGGGTTGTTTTCTGGTTAGAGTTAGGGCGGGTTTCGGGTTCATTTTCCAGATAGGGTTAGGATTATGTTTTGCTTTTTTGTCATAGTTAGGATTAGGGTTACTGTTAGGGTTATGTTAACGTTTAGAGTGAGGTTAGTGTTTGGCTTAGGGTAAGGGTTAGGGTGTGGGTTATCGATGGGGTTAGCGTTACCATCGGATTAGGCTTTGGGTTTGTGTTTGTTAGTTTTAGGGAAAGGGTTAAGGTTGGGATTAGCATCAAGGTTAGGGTTGGGGTTCGGGTTAGGGTTATTGTTAGAGTTTGGGTTATGTTTAAGCTTAGAGTTAGGGCTAGGTTTAGGGTTAGTTTTGGATTAGGGATAGGGCTGGGTTCAGGTTGGGTTTAGCTTCGAGTTAGGGTTAGGTTTAGGATTCAAGTTTGCGTTAGGGTTAAGGTTAGTTTTCACGTTAGAGTTAGTGTTATGGTTACAGTTAGGGTTCAGTTTGGGGTTAACGTTAGGGTTAGGGTTAGGTTTAGGCTAGGGTTCAGGTTAGGGTTATGGTTAGAGTTAGTGTTCGGGTTAGGATCAGAGTTAGATTGAAGGTTAGGGTTGGGTTCGGGTTTGAGTTGGGTTATCGTTAAGGTTTGTGTTAGGGTTAGGATTGGTTGGCTTATGGTTAGGGTTAGGGTTTATGTTAGCATTAGTGTTAGGGCTAGGTTTAGGTTTAGAATTAGTGTTCAGATTAGGGTTAGGGTTAGGGTTAGTGTTAGGTTTCGGGTTCAGGTTAGCGTTAGGATTAGTGGTAGGGTTGGTGTTACAGTAATGGCTAGGTTTCAAGTTAGGGTTGGGTTTGGGTTAGGGTTAGGGTTCGGTTAAGTGTTAGAGTTAGTGTTAGGGTTAGGTTTAGGGTTGGGATTATGCTTAGGTTTAGGTTTAGGATTCGGTTTAGGGCTAAGATTAGGGTTCAGCTTAGGGTTAAGGTTAGAGTGCGGCTTAGTTTTAGGCCTAGTGTTCTGGGTAGTTTTAGGGTTAGAATCATGGTGAGGGTTCTGGTACGGGTTGTGGTTACCATTAGGTTTCATGTTATTGTAAAGTTTAGGGTTAGAATTAGGGTTAGGTTTAAGGTTAGGTTTAGGATTGGGTTTGCTTAGGGTTAGCGTTATGGTTAGGGTTAGGTTTAGGGTTAGGTTTAGGGTTCGGGTTCGGGTTAGGCTGACGGTTACTGTTAGGGTTTCCGTTATGGTTATTGTTAGGGTTAGGGTTACGGTTGGGTTGGGTTAGGGTAAGGGTTAAGGATCTGGTTAGGCTTATGGTTAGGATTAATGTTAGGTTTCTGGCTAGTGTTAGGGTGAGGGTTACTGTTAAGGTTATGGTTAGGCTTATGTTTGGATTCTGGTTAGGTTTAAGGTTTGTGTTCGGGTTAGGGTTCATTTTAGGCTTAGTGTTAGTGTTAGGGTTAGAGATCAGTTTACAGTTAGGTTTAGGTTTCAGGTTAGAGTTAGGGTTGGGGTTGGGGTTAGGGCTAGGGTTATGGGTATGGTTAGTGTTAGGGTTAGGGTACGGGCACCGGTTTTATCTAGGGTTAGTGTTAGAGTTAGGGTTTAGGGTTAGGGTTAGTGTTAGGTTAGGGTTAGGGTTAGGGTTCACGTTAAGATTAGGGTTAGGGTTAAGTTTAGGTTTACGGTTCGGGCTCGGGTTAGGTTTAGCGTTAGGGTGGGGTTATGCTTTTGGTTATGGTTACAATTTGATTCGGGTTAGAGTTAGGCCTAAGGATAGGGTTCATGTTAGGGTTAAGGCTAGTGCTCGGGTTCGCCGTTGGTTGGGTTAGGGCTAGGGTTTGTTTTAGGTTTAGTGTTAGTTCTAGGGTTAGAGTAAGTGTTCAAGTTAGGGTTAGATTAGGATTAGAGTTCTGGTTAGTGTTAGTATTTGGGTTTGGGTTCAGTTTAGGGTTAGCATTCAGGTTAGTGTTTGGGTTAGGGTTAAGATACGTGTTAGGCTTAGGGTTATGATGTGGGCTAGCTTGTGGTTCGGGTTAGGGTTAGAGTTCAGGTTGGGATTAGAGTTAAGGTTCGTGTTTGTGTCACGGATACATTTCTAGTTAGGGTTTGGGTTAAGGGTGGGCATGGGTTTTTGGTTAGGTTTAGGGTGCGTGTTAGTGTTAGTTTTAGGTTTTGTGTTAGGGTTAGGGATAGATTTAGTGTTATGTTTAGGGTTAGGGCCATTGCTAGTGTTAGTCCTAAGATTAGGATTAGTTCTAGGGTTTGATGAATGTTTACGGGTCATTCTAGAGCCAGTGTTTGTGTCAGGTCTAGGAATGGTTTAGGGTTAGGTGAAGGAAAAGAGTAGGCTTGGTGTTACAATTAGGGTTAGGGTTATTGTTGGTTAGGGCTAAGGTTAAGGTTAGGGTTAGTGTAAGGGTTAGGGCCATTGTTAGGGTTAATGCTAAGGTTAGGGTTATGTCTAAGGCTTGGTCGAGTATTAAGATTTGGGCTAGGGCTAGTGTTAGCGTCAGGTCTAGGACAATGTGAGGGTTAAGATTAGGGTTAAGGTTAGGTTTAGGGTGAGGTTTACCGTTTGGGTTAGAGTTAGTGTTGCTTAGGGGTAGGGAAGGGTTACTGTTAGGGCTAGGGCTGGGTTATGATTAGCTAGTGCTGGGTTATGATTAGATAGAGCTAGGATTAGTGTCAGGGTTATTATTAGTGTTAGGGGAGGTGGTTTGTGTTTCGGTTAAGGTTAGGTTTAGCAGTAGGGGTAGGATTAGGAATAAGGCTAGGTTTTGTGTTAGGACTGGTTTAGGGCTACAGCAATGGCTAGGGTTAGGGTTACGGTTGGGTTACGTGTAGGGTCAGGGTGAAGAATAGTTGTCGGGGTAGTATTAAGGTTAGGGTTATGGCAACAGTTATCATTAGGGCTGGGCTTAAGACTAAGTTTAGTTATTATATTTGGGGTTAGGTTTCTCTTTAAGTTTATGGCTAGATTTATTTTTATGGCTAGGGATGGGGCTGGTTTTGAAGTTATGGCTAGGGGTAGGATTAGGATTAGGTCTGACGTTAGTGTTAGGTGTGCCTTAAGGTTGGGACAATGGAAAGGGTAAGAGTAGGCATAGGACTTTGGTTTGGATTAGAACAATGTTTAGAGTTAGCGTTATACTAGTGTTAGGGTTACTGTTATGGCTAGGGCTAGGACTAAGTTTAAAATTAGTGTTATAGTTGGCTTAGGGTTAGAGTTACAATGAGTGCTAGGGGTAGGCATACGATTAGGGTTAGTGCTAGGTCTAGTTTTAGGGTTTTGGATAAGCTTATGCTTTGAGCTAAAGTTGGGTTAGGGTTCGTGATGCAAACCTCAACCCTAGTCCTACAACTAATGCTAACATTAATCCGAATGTGAAGCCTAATTCTCACCATAGACCTAACCTTAACCCTAACCCTAACCATAGCCGTAGACCTAACCTTATCTCTAACCCTAAACCTAAAGCTAACCCTAAACTTACCCCGACACCTAACCTACGCCTACCACTAACGCTATAACTGACCCATACTGCAACCTAACACCAACCCAAACACTAACACTAACCCTAACAATAATCCAAGACGTAGCACTAAGCCTAAGCCTAGCCCTATCCCTAACATTAACCCTAGTCCAAGCCTTAACCTTAACCCTGGCATTAACCCTAGCTCTAACCCAAACTGTAACATTACCCCTAACCCTTGCCCTAGATCTAGCGCTAACTCAACCGTACACCTGAAAGTAATCCTAGCCCTAGCCCTAAACCCAGACCTGTCACTAACCATAACCCTAACCCTATTTCTAAGACTAGCCCTGGCCTAAACCTTAACCCTAACGCTAACCCTATACTAACTCTAGCACAAACACTAAGGCTAACACTAACCTTAACTCTAACCCTAACAATAACGCTAACACTAACACTAATACCACCCTAACCCTAATCCTTACTGTAACCAAACTCTATCCCTAACACTAACCTTAAACCTAAGCCTAACGCAACCCAAACCCCAACCCTACCCGTGCTTCTCTCCATAAATTAACTCTAACCCTAACCAAAAAGCTAACCCTAACACTATCCTTAACCCTAACACTAATCATAGTCCTACCCCTACACCTACCCAGACACTAACCCTAACCTTAATCCAATCCGAAGCCTAAACTTACCCCTACCCCTAACACTAATCATATGCGGAACCCTAACACTAGCACAAACACTAATATTAACAATAACACTACAAGAAGACCTCCCCCACCCCTAACTTTAATCCTAAACCTAGCCCTAACTGTGCCCTTATCCCTACAGATACCCTTAACCCAAACACTTAGCATAACTTTAACCCTAACACTAAGCCTAACACTAATCCTAGACAGAGTCCTAACACAAACCCTTGCCCTAGCTCTAACACTAACCCTAACCGTATTCCTAACCCTAAGCCAAACCCAAACCCTAAACATAATGGTAACTCTAACATTAAACTTACTTTTAAACCTAACCCTAACACTAACATCAGCCCTCACCCTAACCCAATCGCTAAACCTAACGTTAGGCATAACCAAAATGCTAGCCTTACACATAACACTAACCCTAAAGCTAGCACTAACCATAACCCTAACCCTAGCACTAGACCTAACCCTACACCTAACCATAACACTCCACACAAGCCCTAACCCTAACATAAATCAAAACCCCAGACCTGACCCTAAACTTAGCCCCAGACATGACCATATCCCTAACCCAACCCTAGCTCTAGGCCTAACTCTAATCCTAACCATAACTATAGACCTAGGCCCAGCCCTAATGATAACCCTAGTCCTTTCTACAGCCCTGGCCCTAATGCTAACTCTAACACTAGCACTATCCCTAAACTTAGTACTAACACTAAGGCTAACCTTAACCATAGCACTAAACCCAACCCTAGCCCTAGTTCTAACCCTAACCCTAAGCCTTGAACATAAGCCTAGCCTCAACCCTAACGCTAGCCCTAAACCAAACAATAAACTTAACTGTAACTTTAACGTGGCACTAACCTTAACCGTAGATCTAAAACTACCCCTAAGCCAAACTCTTATACTAACCCACACTAACCCTAGTCCTAAACCTATCTATAAATCTCGGCCTAACATTAGCTCTAACCCTAACCATTGCCCTAACTTGAACTCTAGCCCTAACCCTAACTCTAACGCTAAACCTACCCCTAACTCTCACCATAACCATAACCATAGCCCAACACGAGACCTAATCCTAAACTTAGTCCTAGGCATAACTCTAACCCTAACACCAACCCCAACCCTAACCCCAACCCTAACTGTACCCAACCCCCTACCCCTCCCCTAACCCAAACACTAACCCAACACCTACCGATCCTACTACTCCTACCCCTAAACCTAACACACTATTAACCCTACCCCTACCTCTACCTCTACACCTAAACCAAACTTAACCCTAACCCTAACGCTAAAGTGAACCTTAATTCTAACCCTATCCTTAGCCATAACCTTATCTTTAACCCTAACCCTAACACAACCCTAACCCTAACACTACCCCTACACCTACCCCTCCCCTAAATCTAAACCTAAACAAACGTTTAGCCCTACCCATAACACCAAGTATAACCCAACCCTAATACTAACCTTTACACTAATCCTAGCCTTAGTTCTCATCCTAACCCTAGCCCTAGTTCTAACACTAACTATAACACTAGTCATAACCCTAAACCTAGCCCTGTCCCTAACACTAACCTTAACCATTACACTAACCCTAACACTAACGCAAAACCTAACTCTAACCTTAACTCTAATCCAACCCCACCCCTATCTCTACACCTACCTCTAATCCTAAAACTTATGCTAACTGTAGCCCCACCCCTATAATAACCTTAAACCTAACCCTAACCCTAACAATGCGACTAACCCTAAACAAATGCCTAGCATTGACCCTGACCATAACCATAAACCTAAAACTAACACTAAACCTAGCCCTAAACCTAGCCCTAACCCTAGCCATAAACCTAACCCTAAAACTAACCCTAGCACTAACCCTAACCCTAACTATAGCCCCACCCTAAACCTAAATCTACTTCTAACTGTAACCCTAATCCAAACCTTGACCGAAGACATTTTTTTGTGTGTGTGTGAGGAAGATCAGCCCTGAGCTAACATCTGTGCTAATCCTCATCTTTATGCTGAGGAAGACCGGCTCTGAGCTAAGATCTATTGCCAATCCTCCTCCTTTTTTTCCCCCAAAGCCTCAGTAACCCCCAAAGCCTCAGTAAATAGTTGTATGTCATAGTTGCTCATCCTTCTAGTTGCTGTATGTGGGACTCGGCCCCAGCATGGCCGAGAAGCAGTGTGTCGGTGCACGCCCGGGATCCCAACCCAGGCCGCCAGTAACAGAGCGCACACTCTTAACCGCTAAGCCACGGGGCCGGCCCCAAATCAAGACTTACACTAACCCTAACCCTAAACCCAGCCCCAACACTAACCCTAATCTTTATCATCACCTGACCCCTAACACTATCCCTAACATTAATACTAACCCTAATGTTAACCATAATCCTAGCAGGAGCCCCAGCCCTAGACCTAACACTAACTGTAAACTTAACCCTAAAACTGGGCCTAACACTTAGCCCCACTCTGAACACTAACACAAAACGCAGCCCTATGCCTAGTCCTAGATCTGACACTAACTCAAGCAGTAGAACTGAACCTAATGCTAGCCCAAACCCTAAAGCTAGCCCTAGACCAAGTCCTAGCCATAAACTTAACCCTAGCCCTAACTCTAGCCCTGGCCCTAATGCTAACCCTAACGCGATTCCCAAAGCTGACCGTATCACTACCCCTAACCTTAAGTGTAATCCTATCCCTATCCCTAAAACACGCTTTACCCAGACCCTAAGACTTAAGGTAACACAGACCCTAACCCTAACCCAACCCTAAACCCAACCCTAACTGTAACCCTAACCCTAACATTAAGCCTAAACATAACCCAATCCCTAATGATAACACTAACACTAATTGTAAACATAATAATAACCCCAATCCTACCCCTACACCTAACTCTTAACCCTAAGCTTAACTGTAACCATAACCCTAAATCTTAGCCACCGCCTACCTAGGCGTCTGACCCGAACCCTAATTCTAACGCTAACCCTAAACTTAACCCTATGCCTACCCCTAACACTACCCTGAACCCTAAGATTAACCTTTAATCTAACCCAACCACAACCCTAACCCCAACACTAATCCCAGCCCTAATCCTAACCCAAACCCTTGCCCTAACCCTAACACTCACCCTAACCCTAACTCTAGCTTAACCCTAAAACCAGCCCTAGACCCAGCATTAACCCTAACCCTAAATTTAAAACAAACTCAAACCCTAACCCTAACTGTACCCCAGACCTAACTCTAACCATAAACCTATCCTTAACCCTAACCGTGGCTCTAGACCCTAATGCCACTAGCCGTAAACCTAAATCTAACCCTAACCCTAAAACTAACCCTAACCCAATCCCTACAACTACCACTGACGTTAACCCTAACACTAACCCTAAAACAATCCCTACAGGTACTCCTCCCCTAACCATAACCCTAACCCAAACCATTCCCCCTTTGTAACCTTAAAGCAAACTCGAATGCAACCCTAACCCCAACCTTACCACTAACCATAGAACTAACACTAACCCAAACCCAAACACAACCCTAACTCCACCCCTAACACTAACACTATTCCTAACACTAGCTAAAATCCTAAACCTAACCATACCCCTAACTCTAACCCTAGCCCTAGCCCTAACCTTATCTCTAACCCTAACTCTAACACCAACCCTAACACTATCCAACACATACCGCTCTGCAAAACCTAACCTTAATTGAACCCTAACACTAACCCTAACTCCAGTCCTAGCACTAACACAAGCCTTAACCCTAAGCCTAACTCTACTCCTACACCTACTTCTCCCCTAATCCTAATCCGAACACTACCCAATCCCTAAATTTAACCTGAACCCTAACCCTACCGCTAACCATATAACTAACATTCACCCTGTCCCAAACATAACCTTAACCCTAACTTTACCCTAACACTAATCTGAATCCTGCACCTACACCTACCACTAACTCTAAACCTAACCCTAATCCAAACCGACCTCTAACGCCACCCCTACCCTTACCCCTAAATTTAATGCTAACTCTAACTGAGCTCTACAGCTAACCCTACCCCTAACGTTAAACGTAACCGATCATTAACCCTAACTCTAACTGAGCCCTATGCTAACCCTGACCCTAACACTTATCCTAGTCTGAGCCACAGCTCTAACCCTAGTTTGATCCCTAACACTAACCGTAACTCTATCCCTAACAAAAACTAGCCCCAGCCATTGCCCTAGCCCTATACCTAACCTAAACTTACCTCTAACCCTAACACTACCACTAAAAATAAACCTAACCCAAGCTCTAGGACTAACCCTATAACTAAACCTTATCTTAACTCTAACCCTAGCTGTAGTCCTAACCGCAACCCTAGCCCTAGAGGTGACCCTAACTCTAACCCTAACCGTAACCCAACACTAACCCTAACCTTAATGTTAACACTGCCCTAAACCTAGCCCTAGCCCTAGCCCTAATGCAAACACTAGCCCATGTCCAACCCTAAGCCTAACCCTAGTCCTAATCCTACTCCTAACCATGACACTAGCCCTAAACCCGACACTAACCTTAAACCTATACCTAACCCAAACCCTAACCCTAAATGTAACCCTAACCTACCAGTAACCCTAGCTGTAGCCCTAAAACTGCCCTTACAAATAATGCAAAACATAACCCTCACCCTAGCCCTACACTTAAACCTACCCCTAATGCTAGGCGTAACCCAGCCCTCAGCATAACTCTAGCCCAAACTCTAACTCTAGACTTAACGTTAACTCTCATGCTACCACCAGCCCTAATGCTCACCGTAACTATAACCCTAACCCAACCCTCACCCTACCCCTAAACCTACCACTCCTCTAAACCTAACCCTAACCTTAACCCAACTCCTACCACTATCACTAACCCTAACCCTAACCTAACCCTTACCCTAACCCTACCCTTATCTCTAACCTTAACCGAAAACCTAAACAATCCCTAACCATAACCATAACACTAATCCTAAATCTAGCCTTAATCCTAAGCATAGCCCTAGCCATAACACTATCCTTAACTTAGTCGTAACCCTAACAATAGCCCTAGCTCTAGCTCTAACCCTAGCCCTAGCCTAGCCCTAATCTTAACCCTACCTTAAACCTAATTCTAGCCCTAACCCTAAACCGAGGACCAGCCCTACCCCTAACACTAACTATAGCACTAACTCTAGCCTTAACCCTAACTGTAGCTATTAACCTAACCCAAACTCTAAGCCTAAACCTAACACTAATCCTAGGCCTAAACCTGGCCCTAACCCTAATCCTTGCCCTAACACTAGCCCTCCTCGTAACTCTAGCACTAACTCTAAACCTAACACAACCATAACCTTAACCAGAAACATAGACCTAATCCTAACCCTAGCTGTAAATCTAACCCTACCCCTAAACGTAAACATAAATCGAGCTCTACACTAACCCTAAACCTAACCCTGACCCTAAACCTAGCAATAGACCTAGGACTAACCCAAACCCTAAACAGAGACCTGAGCTTAACTCGAGATCTACCACTAACCATAACCGTAACCATAAACTTAACCATAAGCCCAGCCATAGGCCTAAATTGTACCCTAGCCGTAGACCTGACCCTAACCGCAACCCTAACCCTAACACTAATCCAACACTAACCCTAACCTTAATGCTAACCATGACCTAATCATAGCCCCAGCCCTAAACGCAATGCAAGCCCTAGTCCTAACCCTAACCCTAACCAAAACCATAAACCTAAGGCTAACCCTAAACATAGCCTTAACCCTAACCCTCACCCTAACCCTAAGCCTAGCCCTAACTCCTACTCTAACCCTAACAATAATACTAGACCTAGCCCTAGAATTAGCACTAACCCTTGCCCTATCCCTAGCCCTAGTGCTAACCATAACCGTACCCCTAACCCTTTGCCTAACGCTAGCCCTAACACTAACGCTAAACCTAACCCTAACCTTAGTCCTAACGATAGCACTAGCCATAGCCCTAGCACTAACCTTAATGCTAACACTAACAGTCGCCCTAACCCAAACCCTAACCCTATGCCAACCATGACTCTGACTCTAACCCAACTCTAACATTACCCCTAACTCTACTGATACTCTTACCCGTCACCTTAACACTTACCTTAAATATAAGCCTAATCTTACATCTAACCCTAAAGCTAACCCTAACCCTACCCATATCGCTACCTGTAACGCTAACCCAACAGTAACCCTAACACTAACCCTAATCCTAGCCTTAACAATAAGCCTAAAGCAAGCCCCAGCCCTAACCAGCATCCTAGCGCTAACAATAGCCCTAACACTAACCATAGCCATAAACCTAACTGAACTCTAACACTAAACCTAACCCTAGCTTTAACCCTAGACCTAAACCTAAGCCTTTCCCAAAACCTAATCCTAACGCTAATCATACCCCTGACACTCCCCAAACACTAAACCTACCCCAAGTACAACCTTAACCCTAACCTTAGCCCTAGCCATAAGCCTAGCCCTAAGACTAACCAGAACTCTCTTCCTAACCCAACCTCAAGCCCTAACAGTAACCATAACCCCAACCCCAACAAAAATCGCTACCCATACCCCAAACCTAAGTCTAACCCAACCCTAAGCCTAAACCTAGCCCTATGCCAAACCCTAACCTTAAGTGTAACGCTACCCTTAACACTTGCTCTAGACCTAACCCTAACCCAGCCCTAGACCGGACCCTTACCCTAGCCATAACCCTAACCCTAAACACAGATCTATCCCTAGCCCTAAGCCTAGCCCTGGCCCTAATCCTAACTCTAACACTAAACTTATCCCTAACCATAGCCACAAAACTAATGCTAGTCCTAACCCTAACCATGACCCTAAACCTACCTCTCCCGTTCCCAATAAATAGCCCAAGCCTTAACCTTGAACCTAACAGTACCCCTGCCACTAAGTCTAACACCAACCATGACCCTAAACCGAACTATAATCCTATCCATAGCCCTAACCATAACGCTAGACCTAGACCTAACTCTAACCCTGACCCTAGTCCTAAGCTGAACCCTAGCACTAATCCTAAAACTCAATCTAGCCCTAGACATAACACCAACACTAACCCGAACCGTAGCCCAAAGCCAACAAGAACCACTATCTGTAACCTTAACCCTAAATGGAGGATTAATCCTAACCCTAAGCCAAATCCTATCCATAAACCTAACCCTAGCCCTAGCCCTAGCGCTATCACTAACAGACCCCTAAAGGTAACCCTAATCCTAACCCTAATCTATAACCTAACGTTAACCATTAGCCCAAGACTAATACTAATCCTAAATTTAACCCTAACTCTCACACTAAAAATGACCCTAACCCCTAACCCTAAACTTAACCCTAACCGAACCAGAACCTGAACACTTACCCGAACACAAACCCGAACCTGAACACTAACACGAACCCTAACCCTGAACCCAACACTAGGACTAACCCTAAACATAAACCTAACCCTAACCATAGCCCTAACCCTAACTCTAACCCTAGCCATACACATAGACCTAGACCTAGACCTAACAATAACTGTAAGCATAAGGCTAATCCTAGCCAGAACGCTAGGCTTAGCCTTAGCTCTAGACATAACACTAGCCCTAAACTAGCCCTAACCCTAACTCTAGAGCTAACAGTAGCCCTCGCCCTAACACTAATCCTAGCCCTAGCCCTAGCCCTAGCCCTAATCCTAGCACTAAACCTAAGCCTAACCCTATCACTAGCCATAACCTCAACCATAACCTTAAAACTAAACCATAACAGTAACCCTGACCATAACACTAACCTTAGGCCTAAGCCTAGCCCTAGCAGTAACCCTAACCCTAAACCTAACACTAACCCTAACCCTAGCCATAACACTAAGCCTGCATGTCTTGGGAGAGAGAGCCTGAGTGAAGGTCATTAACTGCAAAGAGGGATAAGGCAATTTGCAAGATGATCCTATATAGATACAAGGAAGAGATTTTCTCCACACTTGACTTTCATTTTATGGATGTTAGAGATACTCTCCTCTAGCTGCAATGAAACTGAAAAACCTCTCATATGAAGATGTAATCTATAGATATGGAACATCTGTGTTAATCAATAGTGTTCATCATGATATGCTACTCAGACCCCGAATGCAGATTGAACTGCAGTAATTAAAAGACTCTTCTCAATATGATCCTAAACACCTACAAGCAGGAGTTGCTCTGAACAGTCAACTTTCATTGAATGGATGGTAATGATCATCTGCACCACCTGCAGTGATAGTTGGAAAGCTGTCACAGGACGTTGTTCCTAACAGCTACTTTCAAACTTGTTTGAGCAGTGGCCACTTGTCTTTCCGTTGGCAAGGGAGCCTCAGTGCAAGCAATGAGCAGCAAAGAGGAAAAGTCACTTTAGGTATCTTAAAATGCTAACCTTAAGTGTTTCCCACCACAGAGTAGGTTCATGGAAGGGATGTTAACGAAATACTTGCCCCACTGCAGTGGAAAGTTTAAAAGCTCTCAGAAGCAGATCCAACTGTAAAGTGCTTGCAAGCAGAGGTCAGCAAATCTTTCTTGCTTTATATGGGAAAGAATTCCTGATTGAAGGTAGTTAACTGCAATGTTGGTAAAGGTAATTATCAGGATAGTCGTATACAGATAGAAGCAAGAAATTTTATACATACTAGACTTGCCTTTTAGGGATGTTATAGATACACTCTCCCAGTGGTACTGAAATTTTAAATCTTATATGAAGATGTTACTAACAGATATTGGCAAGCTGTCTTAAGAAATAATGGTCATCATGATATTTTAGTGATACCCTGAATACAGACTGATCTTCAGTGCATTTAAAGCCACTTAAGAAGATGATCATAAACACTTCAAGTGTAGGTTTTCTTCACGGTGTACTTTCATTGAATGGATGTGATACAGCTTCTTTCTGAGATGTGATGGTTAGTGGAAACTCTCCTAGGAAGGTGTTCCTTACAGCTACTTGTAAAGTAGGTTTAGCAGGGGTGTTTTCTTTTATATCAGGAAGGAAGCCTGAGTGCATGCAATCAACTGCAAAGATGAAAAGGCACTTTACAATATGATCCTAAGAAGCTAAAAGGAAGTATTTTCCTCCACAGAGAACTTACATGTAATGGATGTCACAGATATTCTCTTGCAGCTGCAGTGCAAGTTTACAAGCTCTCAAAGGAGGATCCTGCTTAAAGCTCCCTGCCAGCTGAGTTCAGCAAGTAGTTTCTTGCATTACATAGGAGAGAGAGTCAGAGTGACGGTCATTAACTACAATGACGGAAAAGGCAATTTGCAGGAGGATACTATACACATACCACCGGAGATTTTCTCCATGTTTGACATTCATTTTATGGATATTACAGATACTCTCTCCCAGCTGTAGTGACAAGTTTAAAAGCCCTCCAAGGAAGAACTGACTTACAGCTACAGGGCTGTTGAGTTCAGAACTGGTGTTCTTTCATTATATTTGAGGGAAAGCCTGAGTGCAGGCCATGAAGAGCAATGATTGAAAAGTTTACTCATCAAGATGATCCTTAACAACTAAAATGAGTTTTTTTCCACGGTGTATGTTATTTCAATGGATGTTATAGATATTTTCTCCCAGCAGTAGTGAAAAGCTTAAAAGCTCTCTTCGGAAGATCTTACAGCTAATGGCAACCTTTGCTCAGTAAGAATATTCTCTCTTATAATGTGAGAGAGAGACTGAGTAAAATGTCGTGAGCTTCAATGTTTGAAAAAATAGTTTTCAGTGCAGATGCTAAACAGATACAAGCAAGAGTTTTTCTCCACGATGTGTTTTTCATAAATGGATATTATAGATATTCTCTTCCTTGTGTAGTGAAAAGTTTAAGCCCTTTCATAGGAAGATGTTCCCTAACAGCTACTGGCAAAGCAAGCACAACAAGCACATTCTTCCATTCCTTGTAAGAGTAAGCCTGAATGAAAGACGCGAACTGCAACTTTTGAAAAGGGACTTTTCAAGACGATCATAAACAGATTTAAAAAAGGAGTTTTTCTTCACACTGTACTTTCATTGAATGAATGTTACAGATAATCTGTACCAGTTGTAGTGAAAAGTATAAAAGGTCTCATTAGAGTATGTTCCCTAGAGCTACTGGCAAGCTGAGTTCAGCAGAAGTGCTCTTTCAATACATTGGATAGAAACCTGAGTGTAGGCTATTAACAGCATATTTGTGATATCAGTCTTGTGTCCTTAGTGAGATTACTCATATATTTATGTGTGACATCACTCCCATTGTTATGAGTGACATTATATCAATAGTGTGACATCAACCCCACTGCTATCTGTGACATGTAAATTGTAACATCACACCCATTGTGTTCATGCGATATCACACCCTATGATATGCGTGATGTGAAAACTTGGTTATGGGTGACATCACACCCCTTGTGTGTGTGTGACAACACCCTCCTTGAGTGTCACATCTCATCAATTGTGAATGACATCAACCTTGTCATATGATATCAAACCATTAGTATGTGTGGTGTCACTCCCAGTATTATGTATGACATCACACCAATTGAGTGTGGCATCACTCTGATAGTGTTTGACATCACTCCAATGGTGTGTGACATGGCTCATGTTTTGTGTCTGACATCACTCCAATCGTTCTGTGTGACATCAACCCCTTTTGGTACATTACACACCTTGTGTGTGATAACACTGGGATCGACGGTCACACCTCTCAAATTGTGTGATATCACTCCCATTATGTGTGGTGGCAGTCATATTCTTAACTGTGATGTGACACCCACTGTTATGTATGAAGTTATATCCAGGTTTCTGTGAAGTTTCTCACGTTTTACTCTGACATATCGCACTGGTGTGTTTTGTGTAACTCTCATTGCTATGTGTGAATATACACTCATTTTCCTTAGACACCACTCCTGTTGTCTGTGACTTCACCAGGTTGGTGTGAGCTTTCTCACACACTGTGTGTTTGACATCACTCAATGTGTGTGTCACATCACACCAATGGTGCACTTGTGACAGGGCTCACATTTGTGTCTAAAAACACACCCATTGATGTGTGTGACACAATTCCCTTTTTGGTTACATAAGACACATTTTTATGTATGACATCACACCTATTATGAGCATGACAATATGCACAGATATTGACATCACACCAATTGCGTGTGACATGAATGCAATTTAGCATATGAAATCGCTATTGTTAAGTGTGATGTTACTGCCAATAGTCTGTGTGACGTCACACTGATTCTCGAGGACATCACTCTACTAGTGTTGTGACACCACTTCCATGGCGTTTCTGTGACTTCATTCATATATTTGGAGCGACATCTCTCTGTTATTTGTGATAACATGCCTGTTGTGTTTATGACATCACAGCAATAGTGTGACATCATGACATGTGTGTGACATCAGTCACGAGTCCTCTGCTATATTACTCACATGTTTCTGTGTGACATCACTCACATTATGTGTGACATCATACGAATTGTACGACAACACTCCCACGGCTGTGTGTGACATCGTTGTGTCCCTTTGACATAAATCACATTTTATACTGTGACATCACTCCCATTGTGTGCATGTGATATCACTCCTATCATTATGCATGATGTGACACACACGGTTATCGGTGACATCACACCACTTGTGTGTGTGACAACATCCTCATTGTGTGTCACATCACATCAATTGTGTGTGACATCAAACAATTAGCATATGATATCCCAACCGTTATTATGTTGGTGTCACTCTCAGTATTATGTATGACATCACACCAATTGAGTGTGGCATCACTGTAATACTGTGTTTGACATGACTCCAACGTTGTGCTTGTGACATCATTCACATTTTATGTGCGACATCACTGTAATCATTATGTGTGACTTCACACCCTTTTTTGGACATCACATACCGTAATTGCGATAACACGAGGATAGCCAGTCACATCTCACAAATTGTGTGATACCACTCCCATTGTGTGTGACGGCAGTCATATTATTCACTGTGATGTGACATCCGCTCTTATGTATGAAATAACACCCAGGTTTCTGTGAAATCTCTCACATTTTACTCTGACTTAAATCCCACGTAAGTGTATTGTATAACTCTCAGTTTGTGTGAATTCACACTCATTATCGTGTGAGACACCACACACATTGTCTGTGACTTCACCAAGTTGGTGTGTGCCTTCACAGACATTGTGTCTGACGTCACTCAATGTGTGTGTGACATCACACCAATGGTGTATGTGTGACAAGGCTGACACTTGTGTGTGAAAACACACCCACTGATATGTGTGACACCATTCACATTTTTTGTGACATAATTCAGATTTTTATGTATGACATCACACCTATTGTGTGTGACAACATTCACATATATTGAAATCAAACCAATGGTGTGTGTTAAGGTTAGTGTTAGCGTTAGTTTTAGGGTTTTGGTTAGGGTTAAGGTTAGTGATAGAGCTAGGCTTAGGGTGAGGTGTGGGGTTAGGTCTAAGGCTGGGTTAGCGTTTGGGTTAGGGTATGGCTAGCAATAGGTTTAGGGTTAGGCTTGTGGCTAGGTTTATGTCTAGGGCTAGGTTTAGGGTTAAGGCTAAGTCTAGGGCTAAGGCTATGTTTAGGGTTATTGCCAGGGTTAGTGTTAGGGCCAGAGGTTAGCGTTATGGTTAAGTATAGAGTTAGGGTTAGAGTTAGGGTAAGGGTTAGGCTTATGGTTATTGCAAGGGCTAGGCTTAGGGCTAAGTTTAGTGTTATGGTTAAAATTAGTGCTAGGGTTAGGCTTAGGGTTATTGTTGGTTTTATGGCGAGGACTAGGCTTAGGCTGAGGTTTAGTGCAAGGGTTAGGACTAGGGCTAGGGCTACGATTAGTGTTAAGGCTAGGTCTACTGTTAGCTCTAGAGTCAGGTTTAGGGCTAGGCTAGGGCTAGTGTTATGTTTAGAGCTAGGGCTAGACCTAGCGTTTTGGCTAGGGTTAGCCTTAGGTTTACAGTTAGGGTTGGGTTAGGGTTATGGTTAGAGCTAAGGTATAGGGTAAGGGCTAGGCTTAGGGTTAGGGTTAGGACTAGGGTTATGGTTGGCTTTATGGCTATCGTTAAGGTTAGCCTTATTGTTAGTGCTAAGTTTAGGAATAGTGCTGGTGTTAGAGTTAGCGTTAGGGCCGGGCTATGGAAAGGGCTAGGGTTATCATTAGGGCTATTCCTAGGTCTATAGTTATGGTCAGGGTTACAGTTAGGGCTAGAGATATGGTTAGGATTAGGGATATGGTCATGTCTGGGGCTAAGTTTAGGGTCAGGTCTGGGGCTTGGATTTGTGTTAGGGTTAGGGCTTGTGTGGAGTGTTATGATTAGGTGTAGGGTTAGGTCTAGTGCTAGGGTTAGGGTTATGGTTAGTGCTAGCTTTAGGGTTAGTGTTGTGTGTAGGGCTAGCATTTTTGTTATGCCTAACGTTAGGCTTAACAATTGGGTTAGGGTGAGGGCTAATGTTAGGGTTAGGGTTAGGTTTAAAAGTAGGTTTAGTGTTAGGGTTACCATTACGTTTAGGGTTTGGGTTTGGCTTAGTGTTAGGAATAGGGTTAGAGTTAGTGTTAGAGCTAAGGCAAGGCTTTGTGTTAGGACTCTGTCTAAGATTAGTGTTAGGCTTAGGGTTAGGGTTAGGGGTATGCTAAGTGTTTGGGTTAAGGGTAGCTGTAGGGATAAGGGCACAGTTAGGGTTAGGTTTAGGGTTAAAGTTAGAGGTAAAGTTAGAGGTGGGGGAGGTCTTGTTTTAGTGTTATGGTTAATATAAGTGTTTGTGCTAGTGTTAGGGTTCCGCATAAGATTAGTCTTAGGGGTAGGGGTAGGTTTAGACTTCCTATTGGATTAAGGCTAGGGTTAGTGTTTGGGTAGGTGTAGGGGTAGGGCTTGGATTAGTGTTAGGGTTAAGGATAGGGCTAGTGTTAGGTTTTTGGTTAGGGTTAGAGTTAGTTTATAGAGAGAAGCAGGGTTAGGGTTGGGGTTTGGGTTGCATTAGGCTTAAGTTTAAGTTTAGGGTTAGAGATAGGGTGTGGGTTAGGGTTAGGGTTAGGGTTAGGGTAGTATTAGTGTTAGTGTTAGGGTTATTGTTTGGGTTAGAGTTAAGGTTAGTGTTAGCCTTAGTATTTGTACTTGAGTTAGCATCGGGTTAGTGTTAGGGTTAAGGTTAGGGTCAGGAGCTAGGCTTAGAGATAGGGTTAGTGTTATGGCTAGTGACAAGTCTGGGTTTTAGGTCTAGGGCTAGGGCTAGGATTAGTTTCATGTGTAGGGTTAGGTTAGGGCTAGCTCTAGGGCAAGGGTTAGGTGTACCATTACAGTTAGGGTTAGGGTTAGAGCTAGGGCTAGTGCCAGGGTTAGGGTTAAGTCTTGGACTCTAATGTTAGGGATAGGGCTAGGCTTAGGTTTAGTGCTAGATCTTGGATCATTGTTAGGGTTAGGGTTAGTGTCTGTATTGGGGTTGGGTTGCAATAAGGGTCAGGCATAGGGTTAGTGGTAGGCGTAGGTTTAGTGTAGGTGTAAATGTAGGGTTAGCCTTAGGGTTGGGTTAGGGATAAGGTTAGTTCTAGGGCTATGGTTAGGGTTAGGATTAAGGTTAGGGCTATGGTGATAATTAGGCTTCACATTTGGATTAATATTAGCATTACTTTCAGGGCTAGGGTTGAGCTTTGTATTACGAACTCTAACCCAACTTTAGCTCTAAGCATAAACTTATCCCAAACCATAAAACTAGCCCGAGCACTAACCCTAATCATATGCCTAACCCTAACACTCACTGTAACTGTAACCCTAAGAAAACTCGAACTCTAACTTTAAACCTAGTCCTAGCCCTAACCCTAACAGTAAACCTAACACTAGCATAACCCTAACTATAACTCTCGTCCTAATCCAAACCAAAACCCTATGCCTACTCCTACCCTTTCCATTGTCCCAACCCTAAGACACACCCAACACTAACGTCAGACCTAAATCTAATCCTACCCCTAGCCATAACCTCAAAACCTGCCCCATACCTAACCATAAAAATAAATCTAGGCATAAACTTAAAGAGAAACCTAACACTAAATATAATAAATAAACCTAGCCTTTAGCCCAGCCCTACTGATAACTGTTGCCATAACACTAACCCTAACACTACACCCACCCCTTACCTTCACCCTAACCCTACACGTAAACCAACCGTAACCCTAACCCTAGCCATTGCTGTAGCCCTAAACCAGTCCTAACACAAAACTTAGCCCTATTCCTAATCCTACACCTACCGCTAAACCTAACCTTAACCGAAACTCAAACCACCTCCCCTAACACTAATAATAACCATAACACTAATCCTAGCCCTATCAAATCATAACCCAGCACTAGCTAATCATAACCCAGCCCTAGCCCTAACAGTAACCCTTCCCTACCCATAAGCAACACTAACTCTAACCCAAACGCTAAACCTCACCCTAAAGCTAACCTTAACCCTAATCCTAACCCTCACATTGTGCTAGACCTGAGGCTAACACTAGCCCTAGCCCACAACTTAATGCTTGACCAAGCCTTAGACATAACCCTAACCTTAGCCTTAACCTTAGCAATGGCCCTAAACCTTACACTAACCATAACCCTAACCTTAGCCTTAACCAACAATAACCCTAACTCTAATTTTAACACTAAGCCTACCCTTTGCCTTGGACCTAACCCTAAACCAGTCTTAGACCTGACACTAACCCTGGCTCTAGAACGAACCGTAAACATTCACCAAGTCCTAGAACTAGTCCTAATCTTAGCACTAACACTAGCAATGGCCCTAACCCTAAACATAACATTAAACCTATCCCTAACCCTAACAGAAACCCTAAAACTAACACTGCCCTGACCCTAAACCAAACAAAAAATCCAATTCTAAACCTAACCCAAACCCTAACCAGAACTGTATTCCTGACCCAAACACTAAACTTAACCTTAACCCGAACCTGAACCCTAACCCTAACTCGAACCACAACACTAACCCACACCATAATCCTAAGAATAACATATACCCTAACCCTAACCCGAACACTAACATGAATGCTAACCCTAAACTGAACCCAAACCCAAATACTAACACTAACCAGAACTCTAATCCTAATCTAACCCTAACCTAAACACTTACTCTAACACTAGAACTAACCCTAAACCTAAATCAAACCCTAGCCCTAACCCAACCAACCCCTAACCCGAGCACTAGCCCTAACCCTAATACGAACCATAACCCTAAGCCTAACCCTAACACAAACCCTAACCCGAACCAAATCGTAACCATAACCGAAAGCATAACCCCACCCTAAAGCTAAACTAACCAAACCCGAACTGTAAACCTAAACTTAACCCTAACCCTAATGTTAACGCAAACCCTAACCCTAACCGAACACTAACCCTAATCCTAACCCTAACCTTAAACCCTACCACTAACATTAACCCTAAATAAAACCGGTGCCCGTACCCTAAGCCTAAAACTAACCATACACATAACCTTAGCCCTAACTCCAACCCCAACCCTAACACTAACCTGAAACCTAACCCTGACTGTAACCCGAACTCTAACCCTAACACTAACCCTAAAACGAACCCTAACCTGAACGCAAACCTTAAATCTAACTGAAATGCAAACATAAGCCTAACCTTAACCCAAACAGTAACCCTCACCCTAACACTATCATGAAACCTAACACTAATCTTAACCACAAGCCTAACCAGAACACTAACCAAACCCAACTATAATCCTAAACTTAGCCTTAACTCTAAGCCTAACCATAACCCAAACCCTACCAGTAACCCTAACCCTAACCTGAACCCGAATCCTAACTCTAAACCTAACCCAAACCCTAAACCTAACACTAAACCTAACCCTAACCATAATGCTAACACTAACCCAACCCAATCCTAACTCTAACCTTAGCCCTAACCCTAATTTTCACCATAAACTTTACACTAACATGAAACCTAACGTTAACCGTAACCCGGGCCTGAACCCTAACCATGAGCCTAACCCTAAACCTAACCAGAACACTAGCCCTAACAATAAGCTGCACTCTAAACTTAACCCTAAGCTGAGCCCAACCCTAGCACTAACCCTAAGCCTAACCATAACCCAAATCCGAAACCTAATCCTAAGCATAATCCCAACCCTAACCCTAACCCTAACGCTCAACCGAACCCTAACCCTAACCCAAACCCAACCCTAACTTGAAACCTAGCCATTACCATAACACCAACCCTACCGCTAATACTAACCCTAACCTGAACCCGAAACCTAACCCTAACCCTAATCTGAACACTAATTCTAAACCTAAACCTAACCCTAACATGAACCTAACACTAACCATAAGCCAAACCAATCCCAACCCTAACCCAAACCTTAACGATAACCATAACCCTAACCCAAATCCGAACCCTAACCTTAACACTACCCCTAAACCTATCCTTAACCCAAATCCTAACCCTAAAATTAACCCGACCCTAACCATAACTTTAATCCAATCTTGAACCTGAAACCATACCCTAACCCTAATCCTAACCTTAACCTCAATCCTAACCCTAACCCTAACACTAACACTAATCTTACCCAAAGCCTAAACCTAACCCTAACCTGAAACCAACTCTAACCTGAACCCTGGTCCTAACCTTAACCCAAATCCTACGGCTAATCCTAACCCTAACCAGAACCTGAAAGCTAACCCTAACCCTACTCTGAACACTAACCCTAAGACTAAACATAACCCTAACCCTAACATGAACCCTAACAGTAACCCTAACCAAACCCAACACTAACCCTAAACCTAGCCCTAAGCATAAGTCTAACCCTAACCCAAACCCTAACCCAGACCCCAAAAGTAACCCTAACCCAAAGCCTAATCCAACTCTAACCTTAAACCTATTCTTATCCCCACCCAAAACCTAAACCTAACCCCAATCCGAAGGCAAACCTTACAATAAACTTAAGCCTAAGCCTCACAGTAACCCTAATCCTAACTCTAACATGAACATGAACTGGAACCCTAACCCTAAACTGAACCCCAGCCTTAAATCGAACCAGAACCCAACCCTAACCCCTAGAACTAACCCTAAACCTAAGGTGAACACTAACCCTAACCCTAACCCTAACGTTAACACCAACCTGAATCCTAAATGTAACCATAACGCTAACTCTAACGCGAAAACTAACCTTAACTCTAAGCCCAACCTGAATCCTAAACCTAACCCTAACTCGAACCAAAACCCAACCTAAACCCAGCCCTACCCCTAATCCAAAACTAACCCTAAACCTAGCCCTAACCCTAAGCTTAAATCTAACCCAAACCCTAACAATAACTCTAAGCTTAACACGAACCCCAACCCTAACCTTGACTCTAACCCCAACCTTAACACTTGCCCTAAAATTAACACAAACACAAAGCCTAATGTGACGGTAACGCTAACCCCATGGAGAACCTAAACTCTAATCCTAACCCAGCCAAACACTAACCTCACCCTAAACGTTAACATAACCCTAACAGTAAGCTTAATCCTAACCATGACAAAAAAGCAAAACATAACCCTAACCCTATCTAGAACATGAACCCGAAACCTGGCCCTAACTCTAACCTGAAAACAACCCTAACTTTACCTAACCCTAAACATAACAGGAATATTAACCCTAACCCTACCAGCAGCCCTAACCCGAACCGTAACCCTAACTATAACCCTAATCCTAGCCTGAACTCTAACCCTAACTGTAACCAGAGCCTGAAACCGAACCCTAACCCTAACCCTAACTCGAACACTAGCCCTAACACTAAAAATAACCTTACCCTAACCGGAACCCTATTGTTAACCCTAACCCTAACCCGAACTCTAACCGTAATTCTAACCCAAATGCTAACACTAAGCTTAACCTGAACCCTAATCCAAACCCAACCATAACCCTAACCCTAGCCCTAATTCTAAGACTAAATTGAACCCTAACTTTAACCCTAACCCTAATCCGAAACTAAAACCTAACCCTAACCATAACCATAATCTGAACCCAACCTTAACCCTAAACCTAAACCTAGCCCTAACTCTAACCCTAACCCTAACAAGAAACCTAATGCTAAAGGTAAGACTTTCCTGAACCTAAAACTTAATCATAACCCTAATCCTAACACTAACCCTAAACCTAAACCTAACCAGAACTCTAATCTGAATCCTAATCCTAACAAGAACCCTAACCCGAGCCCAAAACCTAACCCTAACCTGAAGCCTAACCCGACCATAACACTGAGCCTAAACCGATACCGAAAGCAAACCCTAACCCTGACCCTAACCCGAAAACTAACACTAACACTAAACCTAACCCTAACCTTAACTCTAACTCTAACTCGAAACCTAATACTAACTCTAACACTAAACTGAACCAGACTACTTACCCTAATCCTAACCCTAACTGTAACCCTAAATTTTAAACCTAAGCCTACATGTAAAACAAACCTGTACCAAGCCCAAACCCTAACCCTACCCAGAATCCTAACCCTAATGCTAACCCTAACCCTAACCCTAATGGTAACACTAACCCTAACAATAACCTGATCATACTCCGAAGCTAAACTAAACTCTAACTCTAACCTGAAATCTAGAGAGGTCAGGGACCTCTCTCTCTCTCGGTCTCTCTGGCTCTCTCTGTGTCTCCCCCTCTCGGTGCCCTGAGGAGAGGAGGGGAGGCGCACCCTGTGCACCTCTCCTACCTCTCCCATGGGCCATTCTTTTTCTAGCCACCCTGGGAGACCTGCGGCTTGAGTTCAACAACTCAGGCAAAGGGCGCATGCACAGCAGTTGGGCCTCAAGGGTCCACAGTGAAGACCCTGCCCGCCCAAGAGTCTGAGACAAGGTGGGGCGCTCTTTTGTGCCTGCCAGTTGAAGGTGAAGAAGGAGAACTACCCTTCTTGACTTGGCTTCAGCTGTTGTCTCCCTCCTATTCGACCACTTTCACTCAGCTCGCCGGATGCTTCCCTTCTTTGGAAGTGCTGGTCTGGCCCTGGTAGCCAAAGGCGGACTGGGGTGCGAGGTCAAGGCTCTGCCTCGGCCAGCTGCTTCATGCCGGGCCTCATTTCTTCCTGGAAAGACAAAACCATGGCCTCACCCCACGCCTGTACTTGTCAACTCCAGCCAGGTGGAGGAGAGGCTCTGTGGAGTCAGAAGGACCGGAACAGGCATATGGCAAAGCAGTGAGTGTGGTCCCAGCAGGCCGCAGGCCCAGTGAGCTGGGGCCACACTGGAAAAGCCCTTCTGGCAACAGGTCCCAGTCTCTTCTCTGGAGTCGGGAGGGCCTGGTCTTCCTAGTGCCCAGGACACGACTCTGGGGAGAAATCCACGATGAAGGGCACCAGTGAGGCCCTCTTCCTGAGGTCGCCAGTGTCAAGCCCAGGGCAACTGGAAGGATGGTTCGGCTCGCCTGTTTTGTCCCAAGTTGGCCAGCTGGCCGGCTGGCCCACACTTCTGGGCCAGGCCCCTTCCAAGGGCACATGTTCCAAAGGAAAGAGCCCTGGGGCCTGCCACCAAGTTTTCTGGGGCATGTGTTGGGCACCGTCAGAGGTGGAAGCTGCCTTGCAACCGGTGTACCAGACCTGGGATCTAGCTGCCTCACACACCCGGGTCTCTGACCTGCCCAGGCATCCTGAGGGAGGACGATGGACTTGACAGTGGTGAGAGGATGGGGGCTGGCAGTGAGCCTTTCCTGGGATGCCCCGGGAGATGGCCTCTGGGTATGGGCTGTCCCTGGCCAAGTCTGAGGGAGGGACCCAGCTGAGGGCTCTCGGGGGCAGAGTGAGAGCCCTCTTCCGCCCTTTCCCTTAAATTTCTTATGGCTGGAGAAATCATTTACAGTACAGGTTAGCTGGAGAAAATAATCTCAAGATTAACAACATGTGTAGATGGGAGAAACAAGGGAAACTGAGTCTCTCAACACAATGGCAGAGATTCTCCTCTTCAATACTATCTTCAGATTAAGACAAAGGAGGATTTTGGGGGTGGGGTTGTCAGATTTGAGAGGGAAAGAAGACCATTGTCATGGATAGTGACATGGGAAACTTTGTTTGAATATTTTCCCCTGCTCTGGCATCAGGTCCCGAAGGGACAGCATGGAAGTGACAAGGAACCAACCTCTCTGTGGTGGGGCTGGCCCAGGGGCGGGTATGGGGGTGGTGGGAGGAAGTGTGATGGTGTGTGAGTTGGTACCAGTGGTGGAGGCAGCGACTCATAGTTCAGGGATCTCTCTCTCTCTCAGTTTCTCTGTGTCTCTCTCTTTCTCTCTCAGGGACCTGAGGAGAGATGCGGGCTCAACCTGCCCACCTTGCCTACCTCTCCCTTGGGCCCATCTTTCTCTTGTCTCTCCAGGAGCCCTGAGGGCTTGGGTTCAATGTGTCAGGCCCAGGGCACATGCACAGCCACCGGGCCTCGGGGGTCCTCATTGAACGCCTCGTCTGCCCACTGGTCTCTGACCAAGTGGGGCGCTCTCTGACACTTGCCACGTGCAGGTGAAGAAGGAATGCTGCCCTTGTTGACTTGGCTTCAGCTATTGTCTCCCTCCTATTCCCCCACACCCACTCAGGTCACCAGCCACTTCTCTTCTTTGGAAGTGGTAGTCTGGCCCTGCCTGCCAAGGCGGACTGGGGTGCGAGGTCAAGGCTCTGCCGGGGCCAGCTGCTTTGTCCTGGGCCTCATTTCTTCCTGGAATGACTAAACCATGGCCTCACCCCACGCCCACACTTTTCATCTCCAGCCAGGTAGAGGAAAGCCTCTGTAGAGTGACAAGTGTGGAGACAGGCATATGGCATTGCAGTGAGTTTGGCCTCAGCAGGACGGAGGTCTAAGGGTCTGGGGCCACCCTTGGTGTGCCCTTCAGGCGACAGGCCCCAGCCTCTTCTCTGGATTAGTGAAACCCTGGTCCTCCAAGTGCCCAAGGTTAGAGTTAACCTTAACCTTAACCCTAACTCAACCAGGAATCCAAACCTTATCCGTAACTGAAAACCTAACCCTAACTCTAAACCTAACACTAACACTAACCCACATGCTAATACTAAGCCTAAACTGAACCCTAACCCTAAATACAGCCCTAACTGAAACAAAAGCCTAAATCTAAACTGAACCTGAAACCTAACCCTAACTCTAAACAGAACCCAAACCATAGCCTAAACCTAACACTGACCCAAACTACCTGTAACCCCAAACTGAACCGAACTCTAACGATAACCCTAACCTTTACCAGAACCCTCACCTTTAGCATAAACAGAATATTAACGCTAACCCGTACCTGAATGCTAAGTCTAAACGGTACCGAACACCTAACCCTAACCATAACTAGAGCCTGAATGCTAACTCTAAACTGAAACAGAACCCTAACCCAATCCATAAAGCTAACCCGAAAACAAAGCCTGTCCCTAATACCTAATCCGAATGCAATCCTAACTGTAAACTGAAACTGAATCCTAACTCTAACACTAACACTAACCCGAATAGTATACCTTGCCCTAAACTGAACCCTAACGCTAACCCTAACACCAAAAGTAACACTAACCCTAACCTGATCATAACCCTAACCGTAAACTGAATCTGAAGACTAACCTAACATGTAGCTGAATCCTAACCCTAACCCTAACCAGAAACCTAGCACCAACAACAAACCTAACCTTAATCCCAACCCTATGCCTAACACTAACCCTAACCCTAACCCTAACATTAACGCGAATCATTAACCTATCCACAACCTGAGCCGTAAAGCTAACCATAACCCTAACCCTAAACCTAACCATAATGCTAAACCCACCTGAACCCTAGTGCTAACACTAAAAAGAAGCCTAACCTTAATCCTAACCCTAAGCAGATCCCGAACTCGAACTCTAACCCTAACCCTAATCTGAACACTAACTATAACACTAAACCTAAACCTAATCCAAACCATAAGCCTAACCAGAACCTTAACGCGAACCCAACCCTAGCCCGAACCTGAACCCACCCCTGAATCTAACATTAAATGTAACCTGAAACCGAACCCTAATGTTAACCCTCACACTATCCCTAAACCTAACGTTAACCATACCCTCATCCTAACCCTAAATCTAACACAACCCTAATACTAACCTGAAACCTAACCCTAATCCAAACAGTAAACTTAACCTGAACACTAACCCTAACCCCAAACCTAATCCTAAACATCTACCTACCAATAACCCTAACAAGAACCCTAACCCTAACCCACCTGAACCCTAACACAAAAGCTAACCCTAAATCAAACCCTAAACCGAACACTAACCCTAACACTAACTCACACTATAACCCTAACCCTAACCGGAACCCTAAATCTAACCCAAACCCTAACACAAAACCTAACACTAAACTGCATTTTAACCCAATTACTAACCCGAACTCAAACCCTAACCCTAACATAACTCTAACCTGAACCCTTAGCCTAACCCTAAACTCATCCTAGCCCTAAAGCAAACACTAGCTCTAATCCAACTAAACCCTATCCCAAACACTAACCCTGAACATAACCAGAACTCTAACCCTAAGCATAAACCTAACCCAAACCGTAACTTGAACCAAATGATAACCATAACCCAAAGCATCACCCCATCCTACCGTTAACTGTAACTCAAACCCGAACTCGAACACTAACCCTAACACTAACCCTAATCCTAACGTGAACCCTAACCTTAACCCGAAGCCTAATCCTACCCTAACTCTAAACCCTAACCCGAATCCCGAAACCGAACTGGAACCAGAACTCCAATCAGACCACTAACTCTAATCCTACACCTAACCATAACCCTAAGCCAAAACCAAACCCTAACCCTTGCAATAACCCTAACCCTAACCTTAACAGTAACCCTAACCCTAACCCTAAACCTAACCCTAACCCTAACCCTAGCCTGAAAATTAACACTAAACTTAACCCGAACTATAACCATAACCGTAACCTAATCCAACTCTAAACCTAGCCCTAAACCTTTGCCTAAGCATAACCCAAACCATAGCAGTAACCCTATCACTAATCCGAAACCCAACCCTAACCCTAAAACTTCCCAGATCCCAAAAACAAAGCGTAAGACCAACCCTAATGCAAACACTAACCCTAACGCTAATCCTAAACCTAACCCTAACACTAACCCTATCCCTAACACAAACCCTAACCCTAAACTTAACACGAACACTAGCCTTAACCCTAAACCCAGACACTAACTTTAAGCCTAAGGAAAACAGGTGCTGGAACCCTGAACCTAACACTAACCAGACCCCTAACCAGAACCCTAACCTTAAACCTAACTGTAACCCAAACATAGCCTAAGCCTAACCCTAACAGTAACCCTACCCCTAACTCTGTCCAGAACCCTAACACTAATCCTAACCCTAACACTAAATCTAACCCTAACCTGAACCCTAATCCTAAACCTAACCGTAACCCAACCATAACCATAAACCTAACCCTAACAGTAACCCTATCACTAACCCTAACCCGAACCTGCATTCAACTCTAACACTAACCATAGGCCTATCCCTAACACTAACTCACACCAGAACACGAACCCTAACCCTAAACCTAACACGTACCCTAAACCTAACCCTAACCTGAAGCCTAACCCTAACCATAACCAATCCCTAACCTGAAACCTAACCCTCACCCAAATCCAAACACTAACCATAAAACTGAACTTAACCTTAAACCTACACCTAACCCAAACTGTAACGCTTACCCTAACACAAAACCTAATAAAAACCCTAACCTGAAGTTGAATCATAACACTAACCCTACCTCTTACTCTAACTCTTACTCTAACTCTAAACCTAACCTGTACCCTAACCCTAAACTAACCCTAACTGTAACCTTAAACCTAACCTTAATCCTAACCCAAAACCTAACCTAAATGCTAACCATAAACCTAATCCGAATCCTAACCTTAATCCAAAACCAAACCTAAACCGAACTCTAGCCCTAACTCTAACCTGAACACTATCACTATCCCTAATCCTAACCAGAAACTGAAACCTAACCATGACACAAACACAAACCCAAACACTAACCCTAACCCTAACCCTAACCCAACGAAACCCTAAGAGTAAACCTAGACCTAACCCTAAGCCTAACCTAACTAGAACTCTAACAACAATCCTAACCCTAAAACGAACCATAACCCTAACTCTAACCCTAACATGAACCCTGAACCTAACCCTAACGTGAACCCTAATGCAATCCGCAACCCAACCCAACCCTAACCCTAAGCCTAGCATTAACCCAAAGCCTAACCCTAATCCTAACCCAAACCTGAACCCTAACCCTAACCCAGCCCTACACCTAACCCTAACACAAACTCTAACCCTAACCCAACCCAACCATAACCATAACCAAGAACTAAACTGAGGCCTAATCATAACCCCAACCCTAACAGTAACCCGAAACCGAACTCTAACCCTAACCCTCACCCTAACCGTTACACTAAACCGATCTCTAAATCTAACCCTGATACGAAGCTAAACCCAACAATAACCGAAACCCTAAGCCGATCCAGAATCCGAACTCTAACCCTAACCCTAATCCAAACACTAACCTCTCCCTAAATGTAACACTAACAACAACTGTAACCCTAATCCTAACCCTAAACCTAACCCGAAACATAACACAAACACTAACCCGAAAAAGGACTTCAATCCTAAACCTAACCTGAACCTCAGATCTAACCCTAACCTGCACCCAACCCTAACCCTAAAGCTAACAATTATCTTAACATGAATATTAACCGTACACAATCAGAAACCCTAACATGAACCGTAACCCAAACCCTACCGTGACTCCCAGCCCGACACTAACCCTAACCTTAAGGTGATCTTGAAGCTGAACCCTAACCCTAACACTAACCTGAACACTAAGCTAATACTAAACCCAATCCTAACCCTAACCCTAACCCTTACCTAACATTAACCCTAACACTACACTGAACCATAATCCTAAATCCAGCCCTAATTCTAACCCGAACCCAACCCTAACCCTAACAGTAGCACTAACCCTAACCTTAACCCGAACCCTGAAGCTAAGGCTAACCCTAAAACGAAACTGAAAAGTAATCGTAACATTAATCCCAACACTAAACATAACCCTATACACAATACAACTCTTAACCCTAAACTGAAGCCAACGGCAATCCTAACCCTAATGCAAACCCTAACGCTAAAGCTAACCCTAAACCAACCCCGAAAACTAACCAAAACCCTAATCCAAACACTAGCACTAAAACTAAACCTAACGCTAACCCAAACCATAGCCCTTACCCTAACATGAATCCTAACCCTAACTCTAACCCAAAATCGAACCATAATACTAACCCTAACCGTAAACTTAACATTAACCCTAAATCTACCCCTAATCCTAACCTGAAACCCAACCCTAATGCTAACACTAACCCGAACCTGAACCCTAACCCTAACCCGAACTCTATCTCTAATCCGAACACGAACCCAACCATACCCCTAAACTTAACCCTAACCCTAACTCGAACCCTAACCCTAACTCATACCCTAAACCGATTCCTAACACTAACACTAGCGTGAAGACTGACCCGCCCCTAATCCTAACCCTAACCATAATCCTAACTCTAACTCCAACAATAATCAGACCACTAAACCTAACCCTAACCCTAACCAGAACACTAACACTAACCTTAAACTAAAGCTAACCCGACCACTGACCTGAAGACTAACTCTAACCCTAAACCTAAACCAAAGTAGTACACGAACCCTAACTCTAATCCTAACCAGAACCCTAACCCTAACCCTAACCCCAACCCAAACACCAACACTAACATTAAACTAAACCCTAACAAGAACCATAACCCTAACCATAACCTGAAACGTAACAATAACTCAAACCTTAACCCTAATGGGAAGGCAACGATAACCCTAATTCTAAGCAAGCAGTAACACTTACCCTAAGCCTAACCCTAACTCAAACCTGAACCCTAACTCTAACCCGACCCTAACACTAACCAGAATCCTAAGTCTAACATTAACCCAAATCCTAAATGTAACCCTAACCATAAACCAGCCTGAACTCTAACCCGCACCCTGATCCTAACCCTAAGTGGAACCCAACCATAACCCTGACACTAACCCTAACAGTAACCCTAACCCTAACCCGAACCCGAAAGATAACCCTAGACCTAAGCCTGACCCTAACATTAGCCCTAACCCTAAACCTAACCATAAACCTAAACCAAACCAGTACACAAAACCTAACCTGAAACCCAAGTCAAACCTTAACCCTAACAGCAACCCAACCCGAACCCTTATCCTAACCCTAAACCTAACCCAATCCCTAACCCAAACTCTAGCACGAACCTTAACCCGAAAGCCAGTAATGATTCACACTTGGATACAAAGATGTTTCTTTCTGTCAATTTACAAACCGAGAGAAGAAAGTGTGTTCTCTAAGGAATTTGAGAGTGTTCCTGTCTCTAGGAACTCCACGGCCCTGTTTCCAAACCACCTTTCAGAAGGTGATCATTAGCAGGTGGAAGGAAGGAAGACGGGGCATGAAGATACTTCCAGGAATGGATGTTATCTATAGTTTAACTCAGCTGTAGTAGTGAATGCCCCTCAGATACCAAGATGTTTCTTACCATCTTCTCACAAGCCAGGATAAGAAAGTGCGTTCTCTAAGGAATGAGACTGAGATTCTGTCTCAAGGCCCTACATGGTGCTGTGCACAACTTTCTCTGGGAAGGCCATCCTTAGGAGCTGGAAGGAAAGGAGATTGGGCATGAAGTTACTTCTAGAAATTGCTGGTATCCATCGTTTCGCTCAGCTCTAGTAGTGATTGCCACAAAGATAGAAAGATGTTTCATAACAGCTACTTACTTTCCAGGAGAAGAAAGTGCCCTCTCTAAGGCATGTGAGTGAGAGTCTCTCTGAAGGCCCTATGTGGGCCTGTGGAAAACCTTTTTGGGAAGGCAATCTTTAGGAGTGGGAAGGAAGAGAGATGGGGCATGAAGTTACTTCCAGGAATGGGTACTATACATAGTTTGTCCGAGTTGTAGTGGTGATTGCCACTCAGATACAAGGATGTCTCTTACCATCTAAATACAAGCGGGGATAAGAAAGTGCCTTCTCTAAATCATGTGAGTGAGATTGTCTCTCAAGGCCCTTCATGGGCCTGTGTAAACCTGCTTTGGCAAGGCGATCCTTATGCGCTGGAAGGAAGGGAGATCTGGCAAGATGTTTTTTCCAGGAATGGATGTTAAACATAGTCTAACTCAGCTTTAGTAGTGATTGCCACTCAGATAGAAAGATGTTTCTTTCCATCTACTTACAAGCCGAGATAAGAAAGTGCCTTCCCTAAGGCATGTGTGTGAAATCCTCTCTCAAGGCCCTCCATGGCCCTGTGCACAACCTGGTTTTGGATGGCGATCTTCAGGAGCTGGGAGAAAGGGAGATTGGGCACCAAGTTGTTTCCAGGAATGGGTCTTATACATAGTTTAACTCAGCTGTAGTAATGACTGCCACTCACAAACAAAGATGTTTCTAACCATCTACTTCCAACCCAGGATAAGAAATTCCGTTCTCTAAGGCATTTGAGAGTGATCCTGTGTCAAGGCCCTACACAGCCCTGTTTTTGTACCTGCTTTGGGAAAGTGATCCTTTGGAGCTGGAAGGAAGGGAGATTGGGCACATAGTAATTTCCAGGAATGGGAGTTATACTTAGTTTAGCTCAGCTGTAATAATGCCTGCCACTCAGATACAAACATGTTTCTAGCCATCTACTTAGAATGTAGTATGAGAAAACGTGCTCTCAATGGATTATGAGTGGGATGCTGTCGCCAGACACTACGCAGTCCTGTTTCCAAACCCGCTTTGAGAAGGCGATCCTTAGGAGCTGGAAGGAAGGGAGATTGGGCACTAAGTCATTTCCAGGAATGGGTGTCATACTTAGTTTAGCTCAGCTGTGGCAATTCTTGCCACTCAGATATAAACATGATCCTAACCATCTATTTAGAATCCGCTATCAGTAAGTGTGCTCTCTATGGCTTGTGAGTGAGATTGTCTCAAGGCAGTACATGGTCCTCGTTCCATACCGTCCTTAGGAAGGCGATCCTCATGTACTGGAAGGAAGGGATATTGGGCCTGAACTTCGTTCCAGGAACTGGTGTTATCCATAGTTTAACTCAGCTGTAGTAGTGATGCCACTCAGAAAGATGTTCCTTACCATCTACTTACAAACCGGGATAAGAAAGTTCCTTCTCTAAGACATGTGCGTGAGATTCTCTCTCAAGGCCCTACATGGCCCTGTGCAAAACCTGCTTTGGGAAGGCGATCCTTAGGAGCTGGAAGGAAGACACATTGGGCATGAAGTTACTATCAGGAATGGTTGTAATACATAGTTCAACTCAGCTGTAGTAATGAATGCCTTTCAGATACCAAGGTGTTTCATACCATCTACATTCAAACCGGGAAAAGAAATTGTGTTCTCCAAGGCATTTGAGAGTGATCCTGCCTCAAGGCCCTACATGGCCCTGTTTACAAACCTGCTTTTGGAAGGAGATCTGTAGCAGCTGGAAGGAAGGGAGATTGGGCACGAAGTCATGTCCAGAAACAGGTGATATACATATGTTAGCTCAGTTGTAGTAATGATTACCACTCACATAGCTACTTGTTCCTAGACTGTTACTTACAAGGGGGTTGAGAAAGTGCCTTAGCAATGGAGTAAGAGATGCGTTCTCAGGGCACAAAATGGCATTATGCTCCAAACCGGGTTCAGGTTTTTCACCATTACAAGATGGAAAGAAGAGAGGTTAGGCACAAATTTATTTCCAGGAATGGGCGTTACACATACTTCTGCTAAGCTCTAGGAATGATTGCCACTCATATAGAAACTTGTTCATGGACTTCTACTTAGAAGCCTGCATCAGAAATTTCCTTCTCAAAGGAAAGTGAGATTAATTCTCAGGTCCAGAAATGGCATTATGTTCCAAACCTGGGTGAGGAAAGTGATCTTTACAACATGGGAGGAAGAGAGGTTATGCACAAAGTTATTTCAGGGATTAGGTGTTATACACTTTTTAAAAGAGCCTTCTCAAGGGAATGTGAGATTTGTTGTCCAGGTGCAAAATGACAGTATGTTCGAAATCTGGTTTAGGTTTGTGATCTTTATGAGATGGAAGGAAGAGAGTTTAGGCACAAAGTTACTTCCAGGAATGAGTGTTATGTGAAGTTTACCTCAACTGTAGTAATGATTGCCAATCATATACAAACTTCTTCCTAGACATCTACGTAAAAGCCAGGATCAGAACATTCCTTCTGAAAGCAATGTGAGACTCCTTCTTAAGGACAGACATGGCACTATGGTCCAAATCTGGTTTAGGTTTGTGATCCTTACGTGATGAAAGGAAGAGAGATTAGGCACGAAGTGATTTCCAGGAATGGGTGTTATACCAAGTTTGTCAGCCCCAGTAATGACAGTCACGCCTAAACAAACTTGTTCCTAGATATCTACTTAGAAGCTGGTATCAGAGAATGTGTTCTCAAAAGAATGTGAAACTCCTTCTAAAGGCCTGAGAGGACACTATGTTCCAAACCTGGTTGATGAAGATGGTCCTTACGAGCCAGAATGAAGAGAGTTTGGGCATGAAGTTATTTCCAGGAATGGCTGTTAGTCACAGTTTAGCTCAGCTGTAGTAATGATTGCCAAACAAATACAAACTTGTTCCTGGACTTCTACTTAGAAGCTGGGATAAGAAGGTTCCTTCTGAAAGGAATATGTGGTTCCTTCTCTTTTCTCTTTGTGAGTAAGATCAGCCCTGAGCTAACGGCCATGCCAATCCTCCTCTAATTGCTGAGCAACGCTGGCCCAGACCTAACATCCGTCCTGATCTTCCTCCACTTTATGTGGGGTGCCACCACAGCATGGCCTGACAAGCAGTGTGTCGGTGTGTGCCCGGTATCTGAACCTGGGCCACCAGCAACAGAGGGTGCACTTAACCACTACACCATGGGGCTGGACCCTATGAGGTTCCTTCTCAAGGCCAGAAATAGCATGATGTTCCAAAAATGGTTGAGCAAGCTGATTCTGATGAGGTAAAGGAAGAGCGATTAGGCAAAAAGTGATTTCCAGGAATGGCTGTTATACATACTTTAGCTCCCGTAGTCATGATTGCCACTCATATGCAAACTTGTTCATAGAAATCTACATACAGGTCAGGAACACAAAGGGCCTTCGCAAAGGAATGTGACATTCCTTCTCAGGGCCCAAAATCCCAATATTGTCCAAACCTGGCTTAGGTTTGTGACCCTTACTGGATGGAAGGAAGAGAGATTGGGCACAATGACATATTCATGAATGAGTTTTACACATAGATTAACTCAGGTGTAGTAATGATTGCCACTCATATACAAACTTGTTCCTAGACATCTACATAACCCCAGGATCAGAAAGTGACTTCTCAAAAGAATGTGATATTCCTTGTCAAGGCCTGAAACAGCAATATGTTCCAAACTTGGTCGACGAAGGTGGTACTTACGAGCTGGAAGTAAGAGAGATTGAGCATGAAGTCTTTTTCCAGGAATTGATGCTACTCATAGAATAGCTCAGTTGTACTAACGATTGCCACTTATATAGAATCTTGTTCCTGGACATATACTTAGAAGCAGTGATCAGAAAGTGCCTTCTTAAAGGAATATGAGATTCCTTCTCAAGGCCGGAAATGGCAATATGTTCCAAACGTGGTTGAGGAAGGTGGGCCTTATGATCTGGAAGGAAGAGAGACCGGCACGAAGTTATTTTCAGGAATAGGTGTTATTCATAGTTCATCTCAGTTGTAGTAATGATTCCCACTCATATACAAACTTGTTTCTAGGGATCTACTTAGAAGCTGGGATCAGAAAGTTCCATCTCAAGGTAATGTGAGATTCCTTCTCAAGGCCCGACATGGTATTACATTCAAAACCTTGCTTAGGAATGTAATCCTTTAGAGCTGGAAGGAAGAGAGATGGGGTAGGAAGTTATTTTGAGGAATGGTTCTTATACACCGTTTAGCTCAGCTGTAGTAATGGTTGCCACTCATTTAGAAACTCGTTACTAGACGTTTACTTACAAGCCGAGATCAGAAAGTGCTTTCTCAAAGGAATGTGAGATTTGTTCTCAAGGGCCTGAAATGGCATTATGTTCCAAACCTGATTTAGGTTTGTGATCCTTACGAGATGGAAGGAAGAGAGAAGCACAGCTCTGTTAGTGATTGCCACTCACATGCAAACTTGATCCTAGACGTCTACATACAGGCTGTGATCAGAAACTGCTGTCTGAAAGAATTGTGAGATTTCTTCTCAAGGTCTGAAATGGCAATATGTTCCCAACTTGGTTGAGGAAGGTCTTCATTACGAGCTGGAAGGAAGATAGATTGGGCATGAAGTTATTTTCAGGATCGGGTGTTATTCAAAGAATAGTTCAGTTGTAGTAACGATTGCCACTTATATAGAATCTTGTCCTGGACATTTACTTAGAAGCAGGGATCAGAAAGTGCCTTCAAAGTAGTGTGAGATTCATTCTCAAGGCCTGAAATGGCATGATGCATGAAACTTGGTTTATATTTGTGATCCTTATGAGATTGAAGGAGGAGAGATGAGGCAAAAAGTATTACCAGGAATGGTTGTTATAGACAGTTGAGCTCAGATCTAGTAAGGATTAACACTCATATACATACTTATTCCTAGACTTCAACATTCTGGACAGGATCAGAATGTGTCTTCTCAAAGGAATATGAGATTCCATCTCAAGGAGTGACATGGCGATATGTTGCAAACCTGGTTTAGCTTTGTGATCCTTATGAGTTAGAAGGAAGAGAGATGAGGCACAAAGTTATTTTCAGGAATGGGTATCATACACAGCTTAGCTCAGCTGTAGTAACGCTTGCCACTCATATACAAACTTGTTCCTAGACATCTACTTCCACTCTGGGATCAGAAAGTGCCTTCTCAAAGGAATGCGAGATTCCTTCTCAAGGTCCAACAAGGCAATATGGTCCAAAACTGGTTTAGTTTAGTGAATCTTAGTGCTAGAAGGAAGAGAGTTTTTACATGAAGTTATTTCACGGAATGGGTATTATAAATCATTTTACTCAGCTGTAGTACTGATTGATGCTCCAATATAAACTTGTTCCTAGACATCTACTTACAAGAAGTTATCAGTAAGTGTCTTCACAGAGGAATGTGAGATTTGCTCTCAACGACCAAAATAGCATTATGTTCTAAACCTGGTTTAGGAAGGTGATTCTCACGAGCTGAAAGGAAGAGTGAGTGAGCACAAAGATACTTCCAGGGATGGGTATTTTATACAGATGAGCTCAGCTGTAGTGATGATTGCCACTCATATACTAACTTGTTCCTGGACATCTACTTACATGCTGGGACGAGAAATGCCTTCTCAAAGGAATGTGATATTCCCTCCTAAGGCTCGAAACAGCAATATATTCAAAACCTGTTTTAGGAATGTAAACCTTCAGAGCTGGAAGGAAGAGAGATTGGGCATGAAGATATTTCCAGAAATGGGTGTTAGCCATAGATTAGCTCAGCTGTATTAATGATTGCCACTCACACACAAAGTCGTTTCTAGACATTTACTTACAAGCCTGGATCAGAAAGTGCCCTCTCAAAGGAATATGAGATTCAATCTCAAGGCCTGAAACTGCATTCTGTTATATACCTGTTTTAGGTTTCTGATCCTTACGAGATGGAAGGAAGAGATAGTGGGCATGAAATTATTTCCAACAATGGATGTTATACATAGTTCAGCTAAGTTCCAGTAATCTTTGAAACTCATTTACTAACTTGTTGCTAGAGCTCTACTTAGAACCCGGGATCAGAAATTGCCTTCTCAAAGGAATGTGATATTCCTTCTCAAGGCCTGAAATGGCAATATGTCCCCAACCTGGGTAAGGTAGGTTGACTTCATTTGCCGGAAGGAAGAGAGACAGGGCACGAAGTTATTTCCTTACTTGTTACTGGCAAAAGTGCTTGAGCAGTAGTATTTTGTCTTTCCATTGAGAAGGCAGCCTCAGTGCAGGCAACGAACCAAAAGGAAGAAAAGGCACTTTCCATTATGATACTCAAAAACTAAATGGAAATGTTTTTCTCCACAGAGTACGTTCCTTAGATGGATACTATAGATATTCGCTCTCAGCTGTAGTGGAAAATTTAAAAGTTCTCAGGGGTAGATGCTCCTTAAACCTACTTGCAAGCAGAGTTAAGCAAGAACTTTCTGGCATTACATAGGAGAGACATTATTTTTAGCGTGTGTGAGGAAGATCAACCCTGAGGTAACATCCGATGTTGATCTTCCTCTATTTTGCTGAGGAAGTTTGGCCCTGAGCTAACATGAGTGCCCATCTTCCTCTACTTTATATGGGACGCCACCACAGCATGTCCTGGCAAGCAGTGCATTGGTGCGTGCCCAGGGTTGGGAAACTGAAAACCCAAGGCCACCAAAGTGGAGCGTGCACACGAAACTGTTTGTGACACCGGGCAGGCCCCAGGGAGAAAATTCTTAAGTAAATGTCGTTAACCACAATGTTGGGAGAGGCAATTTTCAGGAGAGTCCTCTGCAGATGCAAGTAAGAATTTTGCTCCATACTGGCCTTTCCTTTTACAGATGCTATAGGTACTATCTCCCAGGTGTACTGAAATTTTAAAAGCTCTCATATGAAGATGTTACTTACACTTGTTGGGTACCTGTGTTAAGCAAAAGTGTTTGTCATGATATGCTAGTGAGACCCTGAATGTAGTTTGAACTGCAGTGTATTCAAATTCTCAAGATGATCCTAAACAGGTACAAGGAGGAGTTTCTCTGAAGAGTCAACTGTCATTGAATGGATGGTAAGGATAATCTGCACCACCTGTAGTGATAGCTCTCCTAGTAAGATGATCCTGAAAACTACTGACAAACTTGGTTGATTAGTGGTGTTTTGTCATTCCATTGGGAAGACGGCCTCAGTGCAGGCAATGAACGGCAAAGAGGAAAAGTCACTGAACCACATCATCCAAAAATCTACAGGGAAGAGCTTTTCTGCACAAGGTACGTTCATGTACTGGATGTTATAGATATTCTGTCCAGGCTGCAGTGGAAAGTTTAAAAACTCTCAGAGGCAGATCCTGCGGAAAGCCACTTGCAATCTGAATCCAGCAAGGTCTTTCTTTCATTAAATAGGGAGAGAATTACTAAGTGAATGTTGTTAACTGCAAGGATGGAAAGAAAAATTTCAGGATAGTCCTATACAGATATTAGCAAGAAATATTCTCTACAATGAACTTTCATTTTATGGATGTTATAGATACTCCCATCTGTACTGAAATTTTAAAACCTCTCATATGAAGGTATTCCTAACAGATATTTGCAACCTGTGTTAAGCAATAGTGTTGATAATGATATGCTAGTGAGACCCTGAAGGTAGACTGTACTACAATGTTTTTAATGTCACTCATGAATATGATTCTAAACAGCGACAAGATATTCTTCACACGGTACTTTCCTTGAATGGATGTGATAGAGTTTCTTCCCCGGTTGTGGTGACAACTTTAACATCTCATAGGAATGTGCTCCTAGCAGCAACTGGCAAAATAGGTTTACAGTGGTGTTTTGTCTTTATGTTGGGGAGGAGGCCTGAGAGCAGGCAGTGAACTGCAGAGATGAAAAGGCACTTTGCAAGATGATCTTAAAAAGCTAAAATGATGTATGTTCCTCCACAGAGTACTTACATGGAATGTATGGTATAGATATTCTGTCCCAGCTGCAGTGGAAAGTTTAAAAGCTTGCAGAGGCAGATCTGCTGAAAGCTACTTGCCATCTGAGTTCATCAAGATCTTTCTTGCCTTACCTGGGAGTGAATTCCTAAGGGAAGGTCCTTAACCGCAATGGTGGAAAAGGCAATTTTCAGGATACTCCTATACAGATACAACCAAGAGATTTTGTCCCCACTGAACTCTCATTTCATGGATGTTATAGATACTCTCTCTAGCTGTCCTGAAAATTTAAAACCTCTCATATGAAGAAGTTACTAACAGATATTGGCAACCTGTGTTAAGCAATAGTGTTTATCATGATATGCTAATGATACCCTAAATGCAGGCTGAACTGCAGTGCCTTTAAAGTCATTCATGAAGATAATCCTAAGCAGGTACAAGAAGAGGTCTTCTTCATGGTATACTTTCATTGAATGGATTTGATAGAGCTTCTTTCCGAGGTGTGTTGAAAAGTTGAAACTCTCCTAGGAAGGTGTTCCTAACAGCTACTGGCAGAGTAGGTTTAGCAGTAGTGTTTTCTCTTTAAACCAGGGAGGAAACGTGAGTGCAGGCAATGAAATGCAAAGATGAAAATGCAACTGACAATATGATCTGAAGAAGCTAAAAGCAAGTGTTTTCCTCCACATGGTAATTACATGGAATATATATTATATATAAGTTCTCCCAGCTGCAGCGAAAATTTTAAAAGCTCTCAGAGGAAGACCATTCTTAAAGGACCCTGCAAGCTGTGTTCAACAAATGCTTTCTTGCTTTACTTTGGAGAGATAGCTGAGTGAAGGCCATTGAATGCAATGAGGGAAAAGGCAATTTGCATGATGAACCTACACAGACACACGAACGAGATTTTCACCAAACTTGTCTTTCATATTATGGATATTATAGATACTCTCTCCCAGCAGTACTGAAATTTTAAAACCTCTAAGATGAAGATGTTCCTTTCAGATATTGGCCACCTGTCTTGAGCAATATAGTTCATCATGATATGCTAGTGGGACCCTGAATAGAGTTTGAACTGCAGTCTATTAAAAGTCTCTTCTCAAGATGACCCTTAACAGCCACAAGCTGGAGTTTCTCTGAAGCGTCAACTTTCATTGAGTTGATCATAACAATAATCTGCACCACCTGTAGTGATCGTTCAAAAGATCTCCTAAAAAGATACTCCTGATGGCTACTGACAAAAGGCATTGAGCAGGAATGTTTTGTATTTCCAATGGGAAGGGAGGCTCAGTGCAGGCAATGAACGACAAAGAGGAAAAGGCACTTTACAATATGATCCTAAAAAGCTAAAAGGAAGAATTTTTCTCCACTGGGTACATTCCTGAAATAGATGTTATAGATATTCGCTCCCCGCTGCAGTGAAAAGTTTAAAAGCTCTCAGAGGGAGAGCCTCCTTGAAGATACTTCCAAGCTGAGCTCAGCAAACATTTTTTACCTGACTTGGGAGAAAGAGCACGGGTGAAGTTTATTTACTGCAATGTTGGAAAAGGCAATTTTCAGAATAGTCCTACAGAGATACACGCAAAAGATTTTCTCCATACCTGAATTTCAATTTATGGATGTTATAGATACCCTTTGCCAGCTGTACTGATATTTGAAAACCACTCATATGAAGATGTTACTTACAGATATTGGCCTACTGTGATAAGCAATGGTGTTCATCATGATACGTTACTGAGAACCTGAATGCAGATTGAACTGCAGTGTAGTCAAGTCTCTTCTCAAGATAATCCCAAACAGCTACAAGCAGAGTTTCTCTGAAGAGTCCACTTTCCTGGAATGTAGGGTAATGATAATCTGCACCACATGTAGTGATAGTTTGAAAGCTCTCCTAGCAGTGTTTCAAAGAGTTACTGGTAAACGTCGTTGAGCAGTGGTATTTTGTCTTGCCTGTGGGAAGGAAGCCACAGTGCAGGACATGAACTATAAAGAGGAAAAGGCACTTTACTATGTGATCCAAAAAACTAAAAGGAAGACTTTTCCACCACACAGTATGTTCATGGAATGGATGTTATAGATATTCTCTCCCAGCTGCAATGGAAAGTTTAAAAGCTCTCAGAGGAAGGTGCTCCTTAAAGATACTTGCAAGCAAGTTGAACAAGAACTTTCTGGCATTACAAGGAGAGAATTCCTATGTGTAGGTCGTTAACAGCAATGATGTAAAAGGCAATTTTCAGGATAATCCTATACAGATATAAACAAGAGTTTGTCTCCAAACTGGAATTTCATTTTATGGATGTTACATATACTGTCTCCCAGCCGTACTGAAATTTTAAAACCTCTCCATTGAGAATGTTACTAACAGATATTCTTCACCTGTGTTAAGCAATAGTGTTCATCATGATATGCTAGTGAGACCCTGAACGCAGATTGAACTGCAGTGTATTTGAAGTCACTTATGAAAATGACTCTAAACAGTTATAAGCAGAAGTTATCTTCACGGTATACTTTCATTAAATGGATGTGATAGAGCTTTTTCCTGAGCTGTGGTGAAAAGTGTCAACTCTCATGGGAAGGTGTTCCTAATCGCTACTGGCAGAGTAGGTTTAACAGTGGTGTTTTTTCTTTACATCAGGGAGGAAGCCTGAGGGCAGGCAATGAAATTCAAAGGTGAGAATGCAATTGACAATATGATCGAAAGAAGCTAAAAGCAGTGATTTCCTCCACAGAGTACTTACATGGAATGGATGTAAGGAATAGGTTTTCCTAGCTGCAGTGAAAAGTTTACAAGCTCTCAGAGGAAGATCATCCTTAAAGATTCCTGCAAGGCGAGTTAAGAAACACTTTCTTGTATTACATGGGATAGAGAGCCTGAGCGAAGGTCGTTAACTGCAGTGATCTAAAGGCAATATGCAGGCTGATCCCATAAAGAGACAAGCCACAGATTTTCTCCATATTTCACTTTCATTTTATGGATGTTATAGATACACTCTCCTAGCTGTACTGAAATTTTAAAACATCTCAGATGAAGATGTTACTTACAGATATAGGCCACATGTGTTAAGCTATAATGTTTGTCATGATATGTTCATGAGAGCCTGAAGGTGGGTTGAACTGTAGTGTATTAAATGTCTCTTCTCAAGATGATCCTAAAGAGCTACTAGCAGGAGTTTCTCTGAAGATTCAACTTGAATGGAATGGATGTTAAATATAATCAGCAAAACCTGTAATAATACTTTGAAAGCTCTCATACGAAGACGTTCCTTACAGCTACTGGCAAAATTGGTTAAGCAGTGGTGTTTTGTCTCTATATTAGTGAAGGAAACATCATTGCAGGCAATGAACAGCAAAGAGGAAAAGGCAATTTACTATATGATCCTAATACCTAAAAGGAGGAGTTTTTCTGCACAGAGTATGTTCACGGAATGGATGTTGGAGATATACTCTCCCAGCTGCAGTGAAATGTTTAATAGATCTCAGAGGAAAATCCTCCTCAGAGATACTTGCATGCTGAGTTCAGCAAACATTTTCTTGCATGTCTTGGGAGAGAGAGCCTGAGTGAAGGTCGTTAACCGCAAAGAGGGAAAAGGCAATTTGCAAGAAGATCCTATATAGATACAAGGCAGAGATTTTCTCCACACTTGACTTTCATTTTATGGATGTTATAGATACTCCACCCTAGCTGAAATGGAACTGTTAAACTTCTCATATGAAGATGTAACCTATGATATTGGCCACCTGTGTTAATCAGTAGTGTTCATCATAATGTGCTACTCAGACCCCGAATGCAGATTGAACTGCAGTAATTAAAAGACTCTTCTCAAGATGATCCTAAACACCTACAAGCAGGAGTTGCTCTGAACAGTCAACTTTTATTGAATGGATGGTAATGATAATCTGCACCACCTGTAGTGATAGTTGGACAGCTGTCACAGGACGTTGTTCCTAACAGCTACTTTCAAACTTGTTTGAGCAGTGGTGATTGGTCTTTCGGTTGGCAAGGGAGCCTCAGTGCAGGCAATGAGCGACAAAGAGGAAAAGGCACTTGAACATATCCTAACATGTTAACCTTAAGAGTTTCTCACCACAGAGTAGGTTCATGGAATGAATGTTAGCGAAATACTCGCCCCACTGCAGTGGAAAGTTTAAAAGCTCTCAGAGGCAGATCCTCCTGTAAAGTACTTGGAAGCAGAGGTCAGCAAGAACTTTCTTGCTTTACATGGGAAAGAATTCCTGATTGAAGGTAGTTAACGGCAATGTTGATAAAGGCAATTATCAGAATAGTCGTATACAGATAGAAGCAAGAAATTTTATACATACTGGACTTTCGTTTTATGGATGTTATAGATACACTCTCCCAGTGGTAATGAAATTTTAAATCCTCTCATATGAAGCTGTTACTAACAGATGCTGGCAAGCTGTGTTAAGCAATAATGGTCATCATGATATGCTAGTGAGACCCTGAATACAGATTGAACTGCAGTGTATTTAAATCCACTTAAGAACACGATCATAAACACTTACAGAGGAGGCTTTCTTCACGGTGTACTTTCATTGAATGGATGTGACACAGCTTCTTTTCGAGCTGTGGTGAAAAGTGGAAACTCTCCTAGTAAGGTGTTCCTAACAGCCACTGGCAAAGTAGTTTTGGCAGGGGTGTTTTCTTTTATATCAGGAAGGAAGCCTGAGTGCATGCAATCAGCTGCAAAGATGAAAAGGCACTTTACGACATGATCCTAAAAAGCTAAAAGGAAGTGCTTTCCTCCACAGAGAACTTACATGGAATGGATGTTACAGATATTCTCTTGCAGCTGCAGTGCAAGTTTACAAGCTCTCAAAGGAGGATGCTGCTTAAAGCTCCTTGCCAGCTGAGTTCAGCAAGTAGTTTCTTGCCTTACATAGGAGAGAGAGCCAGAGTGACGGTCGTTATCTACAATGATGGAAAAGGCAACTTGCGGGAGGATCCTATACACATACCAGGCAGAGATTTTCTGCACACTTGACTTTCATTTTATGAATGTTACAGATCCTCTCTCCCAGCTGTAGTGACAAGTTTAAAAGCCCTCCAAGGAAGAACTGACTTACAGCTACAGGGCTGTTGAGTTCAGAACGGGTGTTGTTCCATTATATTTGAGGGAAAGCCTGAGTGCAGGCCATGAAGATCGATGATTGAAAAATTCACTCATCAAGATGATCCTCAACAAATAAGAAGAGTTTTATTCCACCGTGTATGTTATTTCAATGGATGTTATAGATACTTTCTCCCAGCAGTAGTGAAAAGGATCAAAGCTGTCTTCGGAAGATCTTACTTACAGCTAATGGCAACCTTTGCTCAGTAAGAACATTCTCTCATATACTGTGTGAGAGAGCCTGAGTAAATGTCGTGAGCTGCAATGTTTGAAAAAGTACTTTTCAGTGCAGATGCTAAACAGGTACAAGCAAGTGTTTTTCTCCACACTGTGCTTTTCATAAATCGATATTAGATATATTCTCTTCCTTGTGTAGTGAAAAATTTAAACCCTCTCATAGGAAGATGCTCCCAACAGCTACTGGCAAACTGAGATCAATGAGCACATTCTTTCGTTCCATGTAAGAGAAAGCCTGAATGAAAGACGCGAACTGCAACTTTTGAAAAGGGACTTTTCAAGACGATCATAAACAGATTTAAAAAAGGAGTCTTTCTTCACACTATACTTTCGTTCAATGGATCTTACAGATAATCTGTACCAGTTGTAGTGAAAAGTATAAAAGGTCTCATTAGAGTATGTTCCCTAGAGCTACTGGTAAGCAGAGTTCAGCAGAAGTGCTCTTTCAATACATTGGATAGAAACCTGAGTGTAGACTATTAACAGCATATTTGTGATATCAGTCATGTGTCCTTAGTGAGATTACTCATATATTTATGTGTGACATCACTCCCATTGTTATGAGTGACATCGCACCAATAGTGTGACATCACTCCCATTGCTATCTGTGACATGAGAGACATGTAACTTGTAACATCACACCCATTGTGTTCATATGATATCATACTCTATGTTAAGCGTGATGTGACACACTTGGCTATGGGTAACATCACACCCCTTGTGTGTGTGTAACAACATCCTCCTTGCGTGTCACATCTCATCAATTGTGAATGACATCAACCTTGTCATATGATATCAAACCATTAGTATGTGTGGTGTCACTCCCAGTATTATGTATGACATCACACCAATTGAGTGTGGCATCACTCTCATAGTGTTTGACATCACTCCACTGGTGTGTGACATGGCTCATATTTTGTGTCTGACATCACTCCAATCGTTCTGTGTGACATCACACCCATTTTGGTACATCACACACTTTGAGCAGGATAAAACTAGGTTAGCCTGTCACATCTCTCAAATTGTGTGATATCACTCCCGTTGTGTGAGGGCAGTCATTTTGTTAACTTAGATATAACATCCACAGTTTTGTATGAAATCATTCCCAGCTTTCTGTGAAGTCTCTCACATTTTACTCTGACTTATATCCCTATTTGTGTTTTATGTAACTCTCATTGTTATGTATGAATTCACACTCATTTTCCTTAGAGATACCACACCAAATGTCCATGATATCACCAGATTGGTGTGTGCTTTCACACACTTTGTGTGTCTGACCTCACTCAATGTCTGTATGACATCACACCAATGGTGTATGTGTGATAGTGCTCACATTTATGTGTGAAAACACACACATTGATATGTCTGACACCATTCACATTTTTGTGACATAATTCACATTTTTATGTATGACATCACACCTGGTGTGTGTGTGACAACATTCACATATGTTGACATCACAGCGATTGTGTGTGACATCACTCGAATTTACCATATGAAATGGCTATTGTTAAGTGTCATGTCACACCCAATATTCTGTGTGATGTCACATTAATTCTCGAGGACATCACTCTACTAGTGTTGTGACATCACTCCCATGGAGTCTCTGTGACTTCATTTATATATTTTGGGTCACATCTTTCTGTTATGTGTGATATCACGCCTGTTGTGTTGTATGACATCAGTCCAATAGTGTGACCTCACTCCCACATATGTGTGACACCAGTCACATGTCCTTTGTGATATCACTCACATGTTTATGTGTGACCTCAGTCTCATTATGTGTGACATCACATCAATAGTGTGACATTACTCCCACTATGTGTGACATCAGTGACATGTCCCTAGTGACATAATTCACATTATGAAGTGTGACATCACTCCCATTGTGTGCATGTGATATCACTCCCACTGTTTTGCGTGGCGTGACCACATGCTTCTTGGTGACATCACATCAATTGTTTGAGAGTGACAACATCCTCATTGTGTGTCACACCACAACACTTGTGCGTGACATCAACCTTAATTCCCGTATGATATACCAACCATTATTATGTGTGGTGTCACTCCCAATATTATGTATGACATCACACCAATTGAGTGTGCAATCACTCTGGTAGTATTTGACATCACTCCAACGGAGTGTGAAGTGGTTTACATTTTGTGTCTGACATCACTCCAATCGTTATGTGGGACATCACATCCATTTTGGGACATCACACAACATGAGTATGCTAACACTACGATAGACGGTCACATCTCTCAAGCTGTGTAATATCACTCCCATTGTGTGTGGTGGCAGTCATATTCTTAACTGGGTGTTGTGACACCCACTGTTATGTACGAAGTCACTTCCAGGTTTCTGTGAAATCACTCACATTTTACTCTGACATATCGCACTTGTGTGTTTTGTGTAACTCTCATTGCTATGTGTGAATATTCACTCATTTTCCTTAAAACACCAATCCCATTTTCTGTGACATCACCAGGTTAGTGTGAGCCTTCACACACATTGTGTGTCTGACATCACACCAATGGTGTACTTGTGAAAGGGCTCATATTTGTGATTGAAAATATACCCAATGATATGTGTGACACCATTCACTTTTTTGTGACATAAGACAAGACACATTTTCATGTATGACATCACATATATTATGAGCGTGAAAACATTCACAGATGTTGATATCACACCAATTGTGTGTGACATGAATGCAATTTAGCATATGAAATCGCTATTGTTACCTGTGATGTTACTTCCAATATTCTGTGTGACGTCACACTAATTCTTGAGGACATCACTCTACTACTGTTGTGACATGACTCTCATGGTGTTTCTGTGACTTCACTCATATATTTCGAGTGACATCTCTCTGTTATTTGAGACAACATTCCTGTTGTGTTTATGACATCACACCAATAGTGTGACATCACTGACACACGTCTGACATCAGTCGCGGGTCCTCTGCTGTATTACTCACCTGTTTCTGTGTGACATCACTCACATTATGTGTGACATATGAATTGTGTGACAACACTCTCACTACTATGTGTGACATCGTCGTATCCCTTTTGACACAACTCACATTTTATAGTGTGACATCACTCCCATTGTGTGCATGTGATATTACTCCCATCATTATGAGTGACATGACACACACGGTTATCGGTGACATCACACCACTTGTGTGTGACAACATCCTCACCTTGTGTCACATCACATCAATTGTGTGTGACATCAAACTTAATTAGCATATGATATCCCAACTGTTGTTATGTTGGTGTCACTGCCATTATTATGTATGACATCACACCAATTGAGTGTGGCATCACTCCAACATCGTGCTTGCAACATCATTCACATTTTGTGTGCGACATCACTGCAATCATTATGTGTGACATCACACCCTTTTTTAGACATCACAAAGCTTGATTGTGATAACACGAGGATAGGCAGTCACATCTCACATATTGTGTGATATCACTCCCATTGTGTGTGACGGCAGTCATATTATTCAGTGTGATGTGACCTCTGCTCTTATGTACGAAATAACACTTAGGTGTCTGTGAAATCTCTCACATTTTACTCTGACTTAAATCCCACATGTGTGTATTGTGTAACTCTCATTATATGTGAATTCACACTCATTTTCATGAGAGAAACCATCCCCATTGTCTGTGACTTCACCAGGTTGGTGTGTGCCTTCACACACATTGTGTGTCTGACCTCACTCAATGTGTGTGTGACATCACACCAATGGTGTAGGTGTGACAAGGCTCACATTTGTGTGTGAAAACACACCCATTGATATCTGTGACACCATTCACCTTTTTTGTAACACAATTCACATTTTTATGTATGACATCACACCTATTGTGTGTGACAACTTTCACATATGTTGAAATCAAACCAATTGTGTGTGGGTTAGGGTTAGTGTTAGCATTAGGTTTAGAGTTTTGGTTAGGGTTATGGTTAGGGATAGGGCTAGGGTTTAGGGTTAGGGCTAGGGCTGGGGCTAAGGCTAGGGTTAGGTTTAGTGTTAGGCTTATGGCTAGGGCTAGGTTTAGGGTTAGGGCTAGGGTTAGGCTTGCAGGTAGGGTTAGGACTAGGGCTATGTTAGGTTTAGGGCTAAGGCTAGGGTTAGTGCTAGGTTTAGGGTTATTGTCAGGGTTATGGATAGGGCTAGGGTGTGGATTAGGGCTATGATTAGGGTTAGGTTTAGCATTGAGTTTAGGGCCAGTGTTAGTATTAGGGTTAGGGCTAGGGTTATTGTGAGGGTTAGGGTTAGGGTTATGATTACTGCTAGGGCTAGGCTTATGGCTACGTTTAGTGTTATGGTTAGGTTTAGTGTTAGGCTTAGGGTTAGTGTTATGGTCGGGGTTATATCTAGGGCTAGGATTAGGATTAGGTTTAGTGCTAGGTTTAGGGCTAGGGCTACTGTTAGCTCTAGACTTAGATATAGGGCTAGTCTAGGGCTAGTGTTAGGTCTAGAGCTAAGGCTAGTCCTAGTGTTATGGCTAGCATAGCCTTAGGGTTACAGTTATGGTTAGGGCTAGGTCTAAGTCTAGGGCTAGGGCTAGCATTAGGGCTAGGGCTAGGGCTATGGTTAGGGCTATGGTTAAGGTTAAGTTTATGTTTAGGCTTAGTCCTAGTGTTGGTGTCAAGGTTAGGGTTCTTGTTAGCTTCAGGTTCGGATTTGTGTTCGGGTAAGGGTTTGGGTTCGTGTTTGGGTTCTGGTTTGGTGAGGTTTAGGGTGAGGCTTAGGGGTGAGAGTCAGTTTTAGGGTTAGAGTGAGGGTTAAGAATATGATTAGGATTAAGTCTGTGCTATGGTTAGGGATAGGTTACAGATTAGGGTAAGGATTAGTGTTAGCTTTAAGGTTATGTTAGTGATAGCACTAGGGCTAGGGTTAGGGTTAGGTTTATGGATAGGATTTGGGTTAGCGTTAGGATTAATACCCCGTTTAGGGTTAGGGTTACACATAGTGGTAGGTGTTGGCTTTGGGCTACAGTTCGGTTTAGTGTTAATGTTATGGCTAGGGCTAGATTGAGCATTAGGGTTAGTGCCATGGTTAAGTTTAGTGCTAGGGTTAGGGTTAGAGTTAGGTCTAGGTCTAGCATTTGGTTAGTGCTATGGCTAAGATTATAGTTTGGTTTAGGGTCATGGTTTGTGTTAGACTTAGTGGCAGGGGTACTGTTAGGTTTAGTGTTAAGGGTTGAGCTATGGGTTAGGAGTGAGAGAGATCGGTTTAGGGTCATAGTTCGGGTTAGGATTAGCATTAGTGTTGTGGTTATGGTTAGGGATAAGATTAGTGTTAGAGTTAGGTTTAGGGCCAGGGCTCGGGTTAGGACTAGGGTTACACTTAAGGCTAGGGATAGGTCTGTGATTAGGGTTAGTGTTAGGGCTAGTGTAAGGGTCCGGTCTAGGGCTGGGTTAGGATTAGCTCTAGGGCAAGTGTTAAGGTTAACATTGTGCTTAAGGTTAGGTTTTGGCATAAGGCTAGGTTTAGGCTTAATGTTGGGTTAGGCTTAGGTTTGGGGTATGGGTAGCAATTTTGGTTGTGGTTGTGGTTAGGGTCACTGTTAGGGCTTGGGGCTGGGTTAAGAACAGATTTCTGGTGAGTCTTAGGGCTAGACTAAAGGCTAGGGTTAGGGTTAGTTTTAGGGTTATGCTTGGGGTAGGTTTAGTGTTTGGGTGAGGGTCAGGGGTATGGTTAGCATTAGGATTAAGTTTTGGGAAAGGCTTAGGTTGAGGTCTAGGGTTAGAGCTAAGGTTAGATTTAGGGTTAGAGTTCAGTTAGGTTTATGGCTATGGTTAGTCTTAGGGCTAGGGTTAGTGCTAGGATGCTGGTTAGGGCTAGGGCTGGGGCTGGCTTTTGGCTTATGGCTATGTCTAGGATTAGGGTTAGTGTTAGGGTTAATGTTGCGTGCGTTAGAGTTTGGGTTATGGGTAGGGTCAGGGTTAACTTTAGGGTTATGTGTAAGGTTAGCTTTATATTTAGGGTAATTGTGGGGCCGGCCTTGTGGCTTAGGGGTTAAGTGCGTGGGCTCCACTGCTGGTGGCCCAGGTTTGGCTCCTGGGTGCACACCAACGCACCACTTCTCCGGCCATGCTGAGGCCGCGTCCCATATACAGCAACTGGAAGGATGTGCAGATATGACATACAACTATCTACTCTGGTTTTGTGGGAAAAAAAATTAGCGTGAGCCTTAAGGTGACAGGTAGGAGTAGCAGTAGAGTTAGGGGTAAGGTTAGAGTTGGGTTTGAGTTAGGGTTATGGTTGGGCTAGGGTTAGTGTTTGGGTTAGGGCTACTGTTAGTGTTAGCATTAAGGTTAGGGCTATGGCTAGAGTTAGGGCTATGGTTAGGGCTAGAGTTAGGCTTAGGGTTAGGGTTAGCATTAGTGTTAGGGCTAGTGTTAGACATAGGGTTAGGCTTAGCACCAGGGCTAAGGATACGGCTAGGGTTAGTGTTAGTTCTAGGACCAGGTCTAGGGTTACTGTTAGGGTTAGAGTATGGGTTAGGGCTAGGGTAAGGGTTAGGGTTAAGGCTATGTTTAGGGTTAGGCTTAGGTTTAGGACTAGATTTATGCCCGTGGTTAGGGTTAGGGTTAGGACGAGGGCTTATCTTGGGGTTAGGGCTAGGGCTAGGATTAGGTCATGGTCAGCATTAGGGTTAGGGCTACTGTTGGGTTAGGGTTAGGGTTACGGTTGTGGTTAGGGTCAGGTCTACGGCTAGGATAGAAGTTAAGCCTATGTTTAGGGTTATGGTTAGGTTTATGTTTACCGTTACAGTTATGGTTAGTGGTAGGTCTCGTGTTAGGCTCAGGTCTCTGTCTAGCGTTCGTTTGGGTTAGCCCTAGGTCTATGGCTAAGTTTAGGGTCAAGTTTAGGTTTACTGTTAGTGCTAGAACTAGGTTTAGGTTTACGTTTAGGGGTAGGGTTAGAGTTACAGCTAGGGTTAGGGTAGGGTTAGGGTTACGGCTAGGGTTAGAGTTAGGTCTACGGTTATGGTTAAGGGTATGATTGTGTTAGGTTTAGATTTAGTGCTAGATTTACGGGGAGGTCTAGCGTTAGGGTTAGTGTTAGGACAAGGTTTAGGGTTAGGTCTAGGTTTAGGCCTAGGATTAATGTTATGTTTAAGCTTTGGATTTGGGTTAGGTTGATAACTACAGTTAAAGTTAGGTCTAGAGTTAGTGCTACAGCTAGGGTTAGGGCTAGGGCTGGTCTTCGGTTTAGGGTTAGGGCTAGCGTTCAGATTATGGTAGGGTTAAGGTTAGTTTTGGGCTAGGGTTAAGACTAGAGCTAGAGCTAGGGCTATCGTTGGGTTACGGCTAAGTTAGGGATAGCGTTAGGGCTAAGGCTATGCTTAGAATAAAAGTTAGGGTTAGGATTAGTGTTATGGTTATGGTTAGGGATTGTTTAGGTTTTCAGTCAAGTTTAGGGGTAGGGGTTGGAGTAGAGTAAGGGTTAGGCTAGGATTAGGGCTAGTATAGTGGTAAGAGTTGGGTTAGGGTTTGGGTTAGAGGAGTGGTAGACTTAGAGGTAGGGTGAGGGTTGGGTTAGGGTTAGCGTTACGGTGAGTGTTAGGGCTGGTGATAGCATGAGAGTTAACCTTAGGGCTAGAGTTAGGGTTAGGGCTAGGATTATGCTCAGGGCTAGGGTTGAACCTAGCATTAGAAGTAGGGTTAAGAGTAGGTCTAGGATTAGTGTTATGGTTAGAATTATGGGTTGGTACAATTTTAGGGCTACAACTAGGGTTAGTGGGATCTTAAAGTTACGTTTAGGGTTAAGGTTTGGGTTAGGTATAGGCCTAGGGTTAGTGTGAGGTTCAGGGCTAGTTTCATGATTAGGACAAGGGTTAGTGTTAGGGTTTGGACATCGGCTAGTGTTGACACAGGGTTTAGGTCTAGGATTAGGACAGTGTTAACATTAGGGTTATCGTTAGCGTTAGGTTCACCTCTAGGCTAGGGTTGGGGTTAGGCCTAGAGCTAGAGTTAGAGTTAGGATAAGTTTTGGGTTAGTTCTAGAGCTAGGGTTAGGTTTACTTTTAGTGGTAGAGTTATTGTTAGATGTAAGTTTAGTTTAGGGGTAGGGCTAGGGCAATTGCTGGGGCTCGGTTTTTGTTAGAGATAGAGTTACAGTTAGTGTTAGGGATCAAACTAGGGTTAGAGTTGTGGCTCAGACTGGGATAAGGGTTAGGGTCAGGGTTAGCGTAGGGCTGAGTTAGAGTTAGGATTAATGTTAGGCTTAGGGGAATGGGTAGGGTTGGGGTTAGAGATGGTTTAGGGTTAAGTTTAGGGGTAGTTTTAGGGTTAGAGTTAGGGTTAGTGATAGGGCTAGTGTTAGGGTTACGGTTAGAACCAGGGCTATGGACAGGGTTAGGGTTAGCCTTAGTGCTAGAACTAGGTCTAGATTTATGATTAGGGTTAGGGTTAGGGTTAGAGCTAGTGTTAGTGTTAGGGTTAGAATTATGGCTAGGGCTAGGGCTAAGTTTAGAGTCAGATCTACGGCTAGGATTTGTGTTGGGTTAGGGCTAACGTTGAGGGTTAGGGTTAGGGTAATGGTTAGGGTTAGAGTCAGGTGTAATGGCAGATTTTGGCGTAGGATAGTGTTAGGGTTTGTCCTAGGATTTAGACTAGTGTTAGGCTTAAAGTTAGGCTAGGGCTAGGGATAGAATTAGGGCTAGTGTTATGTCTAGCACTAGCGTCAGGGTAGAGCTAGGGTTAGAATTAAGGTACGATTAGGAGTTATGCTAGGGTAAGGGTTTGGTTTAGTGTTAGGTGTAGTGTAGAGTCACGGTTAGGGCTAGGTTTAAGGTTAAAGGTAGGGTTAGTGTTAGGGGTATGGGGATGGTTTTAAAGTGGGGAATGAAGACAGCTTTTTAGTGTTATGGTTGGGTTCAGGGTTAGCATTAGTGTTTGTGCTAGGATTATGGATAGTGTTAATGTTAGGGTTAAGGTTAGAGCCAGGGCTAGGGTTAGGGATAGGTCTGGATTTAGCGCTAGGTCTAGGCTTGGGTTTACAGTTAAGGCTAGGACTATGATTAATTTTATGAATAGGGCTGGGTTAGTGTTAGGCCTATGGCAATGGTTAACCTTAAGCTTACAGATGGGGTTAGTGCTAGGGTCAGGGTTATGGCTAGGGTTATGGTTAGTGTGAGCGATAGTGCTTGTGTTAAGGTTAGGTCTAGGGCTAGAATTAATATTAGGGTTAGAGTTAGAGTTAGGGTTAGGGTTAGGGTTAGGGTTAGGTTTGAGTTTGGGTTGGAGTTGGGTTAGGGTGAGAGTTAGGGCTCAGGGTGGCGATGGACTGTTAGTGCAATGGTTAGTGTAGGACTATGGTTAGTGTTATGTTTAGGGCTAGGGTTAGCGCTAGGTCACGGTTAGGGCTAAGGGTGTTGTTGGTTTTATGTTTAGGGCTATGGGTAGGATTAAGGTTGGGGTACGATTAGGTTAGGGTTAGCGTTAGGGGTAGGGTTAGGGGTAGAGCTGGGTTAGTGTTAGCATTTGGTTTAGGAGTAGGGATGGGGTAGGGGTGGGGTTAGTGGTCGGTTTGCCTTAGGGTTTGGTTTAGAGTTAATGGTAGGTTATGTTCAGGATTTGGATTAGTGTTAGAGTAAGGTTTAGGGTTAAGGTTAGGTTTGGTACAGGGTTAATGTTAGTTTTATGGTTAACAGTAGTGTTAGGTTTGGGGTTAAGCTTGTGTTAGGGTTAGGTTTAAGCTTAGGGATGGGGTAGGGTTTGGATTAGGATTAGGGGAGGAGTAGGTGTAGGGGTAGAGTTAGGCTTAGTGTTAGGGTTTGTGTTAGTGCTAGGACTGGGGTAAGGGTTAGTGTTAGGGTTGGCTTAAGGTTAGGTTTCGCAGAGCGTTATGTGTAGGGATAGTGTTAGGGTTAGTGTTAGCGTTAAGGTTAGGGATAAGGTTAGGGCTAGGGCTAGGGTTAGGGTTAGGGGTAGGGCTAAGGTTATGATTATGGCTAGTGCTAGGAATACTGTTAGTATTAGGGATGGAGTTGGAGTTAAGTTTGGGTTAGGGTTAGCTTTATGGTTAGTAGTAGGGTTGGGGTTAGAGTTGCATTCGAGATTGGCCTAAGGTTATGGAGGGAGTAGGGTTTCGGTTAGGGTTATGGTTAGGGGAGGAGTAGGTGTAGGGATAGGTTTAGGGTTAGTGTTAGGGTTATGGTCAGTGGTAGTTGTATGGATTGGGTTAGAGTTAGTTTTAGGGTTAGGGTTAGATTTAGGTTTACGGCTAGTGTTAGAGTTGACATTAGGGTCTAGAGCCACGGTTAGGGTTAAGGGTAGGTTTATGGTTAGGGTTAGGTCTGGGGTACAATTAGGGTTAGGTTTTGGGTTTGTCTTAGGTTTAGGGTTTACTGCTGGGTCTAGGGCTGGTTTTAGGTTTAGGCCTAGGGTTAGGGTTAGGGTTAGTGCTAGGGTTAGGGCAAGGGTTTGGGAAAGGGTTAAGGTTAGGATTAGTGTTGGGCTTAGGTTTGTGGTTGCATTAAAATGTTAATGTTAGGGTTCAGGGTAGTATTAGAGGTAGACGTAGGGTTAGGGTTAGGGTTAGCATTAGAGTTAGAGTTAGGGTTAGACTTAGGGGTAGGGTTTGGCTACGATTACGGTTATGGTTACAGTTAGGCATAGGGTTAGGGTTAGGTGTAGGGGTAGGTTTAGGGTTATGATTATGCTTAAGATTAGTGTTAGTATTATCACTAGGGATTGGGCTATGGTTAGGCTTAAGTTTAGGTTTAGGGTTTCGGTTAGGGTTGGGTTTAGGGTTGGGTTCGTGTTACCTTAAGTCTTAGGTTTTGGGTAAAGAGTGTTTTAGGGATGGGGTAGGGTTACAGTTAAGGTTAAGGGTTGTGATACGGTTAGCTGTGGGAATTGCATTAGGGTTAACATTAGGGCCAGGGCTAGAGTTAGGGCTAGGGTTAAGTTTATGGCTAGGGCTTGGTCTAGTGCTTGGACTAGGGTTAGGTTCAGTTTTACTGTTACGGTTAGTGTCAGATTTAGGGCTAGACATAGGGCTGCGCTTAGTGTTAGTGTTCTGGGTTGGGCTAAGTGTTAGGTCCAGTTTTAGAGTTAGGGTTACAGTTAGGGTTAGGTCTAGGGCTGGGGCTCGTGTTAGGATTATGGCTAACATTAGTGTTAGTGTTAAGGTTAGGGATAGTGTTAGGGGTCAGGTGAGGACATGGATTAGGGTTAGGGTTGGGACTGGGTTATGGGTTAGGGTTAGTTCAAGGCTTGGGTCAAGGTTAGAGTTAGGGTTATGGTTAGAAGTAGATTTAGGTTTAAGGTTAGGGCTATGGTTAGGGGTAGGGTTAGGGTTAGTGCTAGGGTTAGGTTTATGGCTATGGCGAGGGTTAAGGCTAGGTTTAGTGTTAGTTTTAGGTTTAGGGCTATGGTTAGGTTTAGGGCTAGGCATTTGTTTAGGTTTAGTCACAGCGGTAGGGTTAGGGTTAGGTTTAGGGTTACGTATAAGTGTACAGTTACACTTAGCATAAGTTTTAAGCTTAGAGGTAGGCGTAAGGATAGGGGTGGGGTTGGACTAAGGTTATGGTTAGCATTAGGTTTTGGGTTAGGGTTAGGGTTCTTGTAATGTTTAAGGTTAGGGCTAGGGACAGGACTAGGTTTAGCGTTATGAATAGTGTTATGGTTATTGTTAGAACTAAGGCTAGTTTTATGATTAGAACTCGGGCTAATATTAGTGTTCGGTTTAGGATTAGGGTGGGGTTATGCTTGATGTTAGGGTTAGGGGTAGGGGCAAGCGTTTGGTTAGGTTTAGGTTTAGGGGAGGGGAAGGGGTAGTGTTAGGGTTAGGGTTGCCTTAGGTTTAGGCTTAAAGATAAGGTTAAGCCTAGAGATAGAGTGAGAATTAAGGTTCAGGTTAAGGTTAAGGTTAGAGTTAGAGTTAGGTTTGGATTAGGGTTAGGGGTAGGGGTAGGGTTAGTGTTTGGTTAGGTCTGGGTATGGTAGTAGTAGGGGTAGGTGTTCTGTTAGTGTTTGGCTTAGGAGTGGGGAAGGGGGAGGGGTACGGTTAGGGTTGGGGTTAGAGTTTGAGTTAAGGTTAGGGTTAGAGTTATGCCTAGGGCTAAGTGTAGGCTTAGGTCTTGTGTTGGGTTATGGTTATGGTTACGGTGAGAGTTAGGGGTAGTTTTAGTGTTAGAGTTAGCGTTAGGGCTAGAGTTCAGGTTAGGGCAAGTGTTAGGTTTAGGGCTAATAATAGGCCTAGATTTATGGATAGGTTTAGGACTTGGGTTAGGGTGGGTTAGTATAAGTGTTTAGGTTAAGGGTAGTTTTGTATCTACGGTTAAGGTTATTGTTACGTTAGAGTTATAGTTAAGCTTAGTGTTTGTTTTAGGGCTAGGGTTAGGGTTAGGTCTAGGCTTATGTCTAGGCTTAGGATTAGGGTTAGGACTAGGGCTAGGGTTGGGTTTAGGGTTATGGTTAAGGTTAGCCTTAGTGTTAGTACTAAGTTTAGGGATAGTGCTAGTGTTAGAGTTAGCGTTAGTGCCAGGGCTATGGAAAGAGCAAGGGTTATCATTAGGGCTAGGTCTAGGTCTATAGTTATGGTTAGGGCTAGAGCTAGGGTTATGCTTAGGGATATGAATATGTCTGGGGTTAGGTTTAGGGTCAGATCTGGGGCTTGGATTTGTGTTAGGGTTAAGGCTTGTGTGGAGTGTTATGGTAAGGTGTAAGGTTAGGTCTAGTGCTTGGTTGAGGTTATGGTTACTGCTAGCTTTAGAGTTAGTGTTATGTGTAGGGCTAGCATTCAGTTAAGCCTAGTGTTAGGTTTAACAATTGTGTTAGGGTTAGGGCTGATATTAGGGTGAGGTTTATGTTTAAGAGTAGGTTTAGTGTTAGGGTTATCATTATGTTTAGGGTTTGGGTTTGGCTTAGGATTAGGAAAAGGGTTAGCTTTAGGGCAAGGGTTTGTGTTAGGACTTTGTCTAGGATTAGGGTTAGGCTTAGGGTTAGAGTTACGGTTGGGTTAGAGTAAGGGTTAGTGTTACGGTTAGGTTTAGGGCTATGAATAGGGTCTGGGGTAGTAGTAAGTGTTGGCTTAGGGCTAGGGTTAGGGTTTGGGCTAGGGTAGGGCTAGGGTTAGTGTTAGGTTTAGGGTTAGGGTTAGGGTTAGGGTTAGGGTTAGGGTTAGGGTTAGGTCTAGTGCTAGAACCAGGATTAGGATTAGAGCTAACATTAAGTCTAGGGCAAGCGTTATTTTAAGGCCATGGCTAACATTAAGGTAGGATTAGGTTTAGGATTAGGGTTAGGGGTAGGCTAAGTGTTTGGGTTAAGGGTAGGGGTAGGGATAAGGGCACAGTTAAAGTTAGGTTTAGGGTTAAAGTTAAAGGTAAAGTTAGGGGTGGGGGATGTTTAGTTTTAGTGTTATGTTTAATGTTAGTGTTTGTGCTAGCGTTAGGGTTCTGCATATGATTAGTGTTAGGGGTAGGGGTAGGCTTAGGCTTCGGATTGGATTATGGTTAGGGTTAGGGTTTGGGTAGGTGTAGGGGTGTAGAGGTAGGGCTAGGATTAGTGTTAGGGTTAAGGATAGGCTTAAGGTTAGGTTTTGGTTAGGGTTAGATTTAGTTTATGGAGAGAATGGGGGTAGGGTTGGGGTTAAGTTTGCCTTCGGTTTAGGGTTAGGATTAGGGTTCGGGTACGGGTTAGTGTTAGGGTTAAGGTTAGGTTTAGGGTTCGGATTAGGGTTTGTGTACTGGTTTGGTTTAGGATTCCAAACAGCAATTTGTGCCAAATGTTGTTTAGGTATTATGTGATCTTTACTAGCTGGAAGGAAGGGAGATGGGGTATGATGTTATTTCCAGGAATGTGTGCTAGACGTGATTTGGCTCAGCTCTACTCTGGATTCCCTGTCCTATACAAATCTGTTCCCAGGGTTAAGGATAGGGTTAGGGTTAGTTTTTGCTTATGGTTAGAGTTAGTTTTATGGAGAGAAGGAGGGGTAGGGTTGGGGTTAAGGTTGTGTTAGACTTGGATTTAAGATTGGGGATAGGGATAGGGTTTGGGTTAGAGTTAGGGTTAGGGTTAAGGCTAGGGTTGTATTAGTGTTAGGGTTATTGTTAAGGTTAGAGTTAAGGTGAGTGTTAGTCTTAGTGCTTAGAGTTAGTGTACTAGAGTTAGCATAGTGTCAGTGTTACGGTTAAGATTTGGGCAAGGGCTAGGTTTAGACATAGAGTTAAGATTATGGATGGTGTAAGGTCTGGGTTTTATGGCTAGGGCTAGGGCTAGGATTAGTTTCAGGGGTAGGTTGGGTTATGGCTAGATCTAGAGTAAGGGATAGGGGTAGGGTTACAGTAGGGTTAGGGTTAGGGCTAGAGTTACTGCCAGGGTTAGGGTTAAGGCTAGGACTAAGGTTAGTGTTAGGGATAGGGATAGGCTTAGGCTTAGTGTAAATTCTTGGATTATTGTTAGGGTTAATGTTAGTGTTTGGGTTGGAGTTGTGTTGTGGTAATGGTCAGGTATAGAGTTAGTTGCAGGCGTAGGAATAGTGTCTGGGTAAGTGTTGGCTTAGCTTTAGGTTAGGGTAAAGCATAAGATTAGTCTAGGCCTATGGTTAGGTTTAGGGTAAGTTTTAGGGCTATGGTGAGAATTAGGTTTCATGTTCGGATTAATGTTAGCATTAGTTTTAGGGCTAGGGTTGGGGGTTGTATCATGAACGCTAACCCAACTTTAGTTCTAACCCTAAACCTACCCCAAATCCTAAAACTAGCCCTAGCCCTAACCCTAATCATATGCCTGCCCCTAACACTCACTGTAATGGTAACCCTATGTTAACTCTAACCCTAACTTTAAACCTAGTCCTAGCACTAACCCTAACAGTAACCCTAACACTAGCATAACCCTAAATCTAACCCTAGTCTTAACCCAAACCAAAACTCTACGCCTACTCTTACACTTTCCGTTGTCCCAACCCTAAGGCACACCCAACACTAACGTCAGACCTAACCCTAATCATACCCCTAGCCCTAACCTCAAAACCAGCCTCGTCTCTAACCATAAAAATAAATCTAGTTATAAACCTAAAAGGAAACCTAACCCTAAATGTAATAACTAAACTTAGCGTTAAGCCCAGCCCTAATGATAACTCTTGCCATAACACTACGCCTAACACTACCCCCACCCCTAACCCTCACCCTAACCCTAAATGTAATGCAACCCTAACCCTAACACTAGGCCTTGCTGTAGCCCTAAACCAGTCCTAACACAAACCCTAGCTCTATTCCTAATCCTACCCCTACCGCTAAACCTAACATTAACCGAAACTCAAACCACCTCCCCTAACTCTAAGAATAACCATAACATTAATCCTAGCACTACCCCAAACATAACCCAGCCCTAGCCCTAACACTAACCCTAACCCTAGCCATAAGCAACGCTAACCTTAACACCAATGGTAACTTTCATCCTAACCCCAATCTTTACCCTGACCCTAACCCTCACCTAGTCCTAGACCTGAGGCTAACACTAACCCTAACCCAAGCCTTAACACTTGACCAAGCCTTAGACATAACCCTAACCCTAACATTAACCCTGACAAGGGCCCTAACACTTACACTAACCCCAACCCTAACCTTAGCCCTAACCAACAATAACCCTAATCCTAACTAACACCAAGCCTACTCCTTGACCTGGACCTAACCCTAAACCAGTCCTAGACCTGACCCTAACTCTGGCTCTAGAACGAATTGTAAACGTTCACCAAGCCCTAGACCTAATGCGAACCTTAGCACTAACACTAGCAATGGCCTTAAACCTACTCATAACACTAAAACTATCACTAACCCTAAACCAAACCCCAACCCTAACACTAATTGCACCCTAATCCTAACCCAAACCCTAACCAGAACTGTATCTCTGACCCGAACAGGCACCCTAACTCTAACCTGAACCTGAACACTTACCCTAACCCGAACCCGAACAACACTAACCCACACCATAACCTTAACCCTAACCCTAACCCTAACCCTAACCCTAACCTGAACTCCAAACTTAAACCGAACCCGAACCCAAATACTAAACCTAACCCTAACCTTAACCTTACCCTAATCCAAACTCTTACCCTAACCCTAAAACTAACCCTAAACCTAAACCAAACTGTAACCCTAACACAACCAACGACTAGCCCAAACACTAGCCCTAACCCTAACATGAACTCTAACCTTAAGCCTAACCCTAACCCAAACCCTAACCCTAATCAAATCGAAACCGTAACCGAAAGCATAACCCCACCCTAACGCTAAACCTAACCTGAACCTGAACCCGAATCGTAAAGCCAAGCCTAACACTAACCCTAATCCTGAAACGAACACTCACCCTAACCCTAACCCAAAGCCTAACCCTACCCTAAACTTAACCCGACTCCCGAAACCTAACTGGAACCATAAACCCAATCTTAACACTAAATCTAATCCTACAATTAACCATAACCCTAATCCAAAATGGAACCCTCACACTTGCCCTAACTCTAACAGTAACCTTAACTCTAACCCTAACCCTACCCCAAAACCTAAGACTAACCATAAAGTGAACCCTTACTTGAACCCTAACATTAAGCCTAATTTGAATCCTAACCAGAACCCTAACAATAACCGTTACTCTAACCATAACCCTAACCCTAACCCAAACCCTAACTCTAATGTGAACCTTAACTCTATTCCGAACCATAACCTTAACCCTAGCCTTGACATTATGCCTAACCTGAACCCTAACTCTAACAGTTACCCTAACACGACCCTTTCCCAAAAACTAGCACTAAGCATAACCTGAACCTTAAATTTAACCCTGACCTTAACCCTAAACATAAGCAGAATGCGAACCCGAACCCAAATGTTAATTCTAACCCTAAACCTAACCCAAACCCTAACCTTAACCCTAAACTGAACCCTAACCCTAAACCTAAACCTAACCCGAATCCTAAACCTAATCCTGACCCTAAACCTAACCCTAACAATAACCCTAACGCTCAGCCGAACCCTAACCCTAATCCTAACCCGAAACCAACCCTAACTTGAAACCTAGCCATAAATCTAACATGAGCCCTAGCACTAATCCTAACCCTAACATGAACCTGAAACCTAATCCTAACCCTAATCTCAACACTAATTCTAACCCTAGCCCTAACCCTAAACCTAACCCGAACCGGAACACTAACCCTAACCTTAACCCGACCCTAAACCTAACTTTAATCAGATCTTGAGCCCGAAACCGTATCCTAACCCTAATCCGAAGCATAATCCCAACCCTAACCCTAACCCTAACACTAACACTAACCCTAATCTTCACCCGAACCCTAACCCTAACCCTAACTCGAACCCAACCCTAACACGAACCCTAGTCCTAACACTAACCCGAACCCTACTGCTATTCCTAACCCGAACCCGAACCTGAAACCTAACCCTAACCCTAATCTGAACATTAACTCTAAGACTAAACATAACCCTAACCCTAACATCAACACTAACAGTAACCCTAACCCAACCCAACCCTAACCTTAAACCTGGCCCTAAGCATAAGCCGAAACTTAACCCAAACCCTAAACCGGGCTCCAAACTTAACCTTAACCCGAAACCTAATCGGATACTAAACCTAAACCTAATCTTATCCCGACCAGAAACCTAAACCTTACCCTAATCCGAAGGCAAACCTTAAAATAAACCTAAGCCTAAACCTCAGAGTAACCCTAATCCTAACCTTAACATGAACACGAATCGGAACCCTAACTCTAAACCAACACTTAGCCTTAAACTGAACCAGAACCCAACGCTACTCCAAAAACTAACCCTAACCCTAAGGTGAACACTAACCCGAACCCGAACACGAACCAACCTGAACCCTAACCCTAACCTTAACTCAAACACTAACCCGAACCCTAACAGTAAACCTAACCTGATACAGATACCAAACACTAACCATAACCCTACCAAACACTAACCCTAACACTAAACTTAATGCTAACCCTAACCTGAACCCGAACCCAACCCTAACCTAAACCTAACTCTAATCCTAACTCTAACACTAACTCTAACCATAACCATAACTTGAACCATAAGCCAAAACATAACCCTAACCTTAACATTAACTCTAATCCAAACCCTAACTGTAACCATAATGCTACCTCTAACATGAAAAATAACCCTAACCATAACCCGAAACCGAATACTAAACCTAACCTTAACTCGAACCCAAGCCCAACCTGAGCCCAGCCCTATCCCTTATCCAAAACTAACCCCAAACCTAGCCCTAACCCTAAGCCAAAACCTAACGTGAACCCCAACCCTAACCCTGACTCTAAACCTAACCATAACCCTAACCCTAAAACTAACACAAACTCAAAGCCTAATCCGACCCTAACACTAACCCCATGGAGAACCCAAACCCTAACCCTAACACTAATCCAAACACTAACCTCACCCTTAACCTTAACAAAACCCTAACAGTAAACCTAACCATAACCGCCCCAATAAAGCAAAACATAACCCTTACCCTAACCGGAAAATGAACTCGAACCCTAGCCGTAACCCTAACCCGAAAACAACCCTGACCTTAAACATAAACCTAAACTTAACATGAACATTAACCCTAACCCTATCAGGAATCCTAGCCCGAACTGTAACACTAACTCTAAACCTAATCGTAGCCCGACTCAAACCCTAAGCCTAACCCTAACTCGAACACTAGCCCTAACACTAAAGCTAAACATTACCCGAACCCAAACCCTATTGCTAACCCTAACCTTAACCTGAAGTCTAACCATATTTCTAACCCTAATGCTAATCCTAACCCTAATCCAAACCCAATGCCAACCCTAACCCTAGCCCTAACCCTAGACCTCAATCAAACCCTAACCCTAATCAGAAATCAAAAGGTAAACCTAACCCTAACAATAACCTGAACCCAACCCTAACCCTAACCTGAACCCTAGCCCTAACCCTAACCCTAACAAGAAACCTAACGCTAAAGCTAAGCCTTTTTCGAACCCGAAACCTAATCATAACCTTAATCCGAATACTAACCCTAAACCTCAGCCTAACCCTAAGCTTAACACTAACCCAAACGCTAACCTGAATCCAAACCCTAACAAGAACCCTAACCCGAACCCGAACCCTAAGACTAACCCGATTCCTAACCCAACCACAACCCTAAGCCTAAACCGATATGAAAACCAAGCGCTAACCCTGACACTAACCTGAAAACTAACACTAACACTACACCTAACCCTAAACCTAAATCTAACTGGAACCCTAACACTGATCCCAACACTAAACTGAACCTGACCACTGACCCTAACCGCCTAACCCTAAACTCTAACACGTAAAACAAACCTTTACCAAACCCAAACCCTAACCCTAACCAGAACCATGACCCTAATGCTAACCATAACCCTAACCCCAACAGTAACAGAAATCGTAATCCTTACACAAACCAGATGATCACCCTATGCTAACTGAACCCTAACCCTAACCTGAAATCTAACCCAAACCTGGCAATCAACCATAACACTAATCTCAACTCTAACCCTAACCCTAACCTAAACTCAAACATACCATTAACGTGAATCATAGCCTATCCCTAACCAGAACCATAAACCTAACCCTAACCCTAAACATATACCTAAATATAAACCTAAGAGTAACCCGAAAACTAAACCTAACCATAAAAATGACAGTAACTGGAAACCAACCATAACACTAACAGTAAGACTAACAGTAGCCCAGGAAATGGCTCTGGGGAGAAAAGCTTGAAGGAGGGCACGTGTGAGGCCTTCTTCCTGAGTGCAGAGGAGCCATGCAGAGGGCAACAGGATGGCTGGCTCGGATCGCCTGCTTTCTCCAAAGGAGGTTGGCCAACCAGCCGAACATGCCACCTGGCACAGGCCCCTTCCAAGGGGACAAGTTCCGGAAGACATAGCCCTAGGGACAGCTGCCAAGTCTCCTGGGGCATGTGCTGGGCCCCATCAGAGGAAGAAGCAGCCTGGCAAGCGGTGTGCCAGACCTGAGATGTGGCGGCCTCCCACACTTGGGTCCCTGTCCTACCCAGGCCTCCCGAGGGAGGACAATGGTCGTGGCAGTGGCGAGTGGGGTGGGGCTGGCATCAGGCTTGCTCTGGGATGGTCTGGGAGAGGGCGCCAGGGGATGGGCTGCCCCTGGCCAGGTCTGAGGGACTGACAGCTCGGGGCTGTCACGGGCAGAGAGAGAATCCCCCTCCGCCCTTTCCCTTCAGGTTCTTATGGCTGGCCAAATCCTTAACAAGACAGGTTCATTGGAGAAAATCATACTGAGATGAGGAACGTGTGTCCATGGGGGGAACCTGGGAACCTGAGTCTCTCCACACAATGTCAGAGATTCTCATCTTGCATCCTCTCGTGAGCTAATGAAAAAGGAGGATGTTGGAGGGTGGGCATGTGGGATGTGAGAGGGGAAGAAGACAATTCTCATGGAGAGGGACATGTAAAGTCTTGTCTGAACCGTTTCCCCTGCACTGGGATCAGGTCTGGAAGGGACAGCAAGGAGGTGACCAGGAACCCACCTCTGTGTGGTGGGGCTGGCCCTGGGGTAGGCGTGGGGGCGGCAGGTGGAAGTGGCATGGCGTGTGAGTTGGTACCAGCTGTGGAGGCAGCGACTCAGAATTCAGGAATCTCTCTCTCTGTCTCTATCTCTCTCTCTGTCTCTCTCTCTCTCTCTCTCCCTCAGGGAACTGAGGAGAGGAAGGTGGGGTGCTCTGCCCACATCGCCTACCTCTACCATGGGCCCTTATTTCTCTGGCCGCTGCAGGAGCCCTGCGAGCTTGGGTTCAACACCCTCAGGCCAAGGGAGCATGCGCGGCTGCCGGGGACTAGGGTGGGCCTCAGGGGTCCTCAGGGAAGGTCCCGCCCTCCTGCCAGGCTCTGACCAGCTGGGTCGTCCCTAGGGCGGCTACCAGCTGCAGTTGAAAAACACTGCCCTTCTTGACTTGGCTTCAGCTGTTGTCTCCCTCCCCTCGCCCAATTCCTCTCAGCTCGCAGGCAGCTTCACTGCCTTGGAAGCCTTGGTCTGGCCCTGGTCACCCCAGGCGTACTGGGGTTCGAGCTCAAGGCTCTGCCTGGGCCAGCTGCTTTGTCCAGGGGCTCATTTATACCTGGAAAGACAAAGCCATGGCCTTACCCCACGCCTGCACTTTTCGACTGCAGCCAGGTGGAGGAAAGGCTCTGTGGACTCAGAAGGGCCAAGACAGACATATGGCACAGCAGTGAGTGCGGCCCCAGGAGCCCGCAGGCCTAGGGAGCCAAGGTCACACTGGGCAAGCCCTTCCGGCAACAGGTCCCAGCCTCCTTTCTGGAGTCGGGAGGGCCTGGCCTTCCTAGTGACCAGGCCAAGGCTCTGGGGAGAAATCCGCAATGGAGTGCATACGTGAGGCACTCTGCCTGAGGGCAGAGGCGTCACACCCAGGGCGACTGCAAGGCTGGCAGGGCTCGCCTGCTTTCTCCAAAGGAGCCTGGCCAACCAGCCCAACCTGCCACCTGGGACAGGCCCCTTCCAAGGGGACAATTTCCAGAGGAAATAGCCCTGCGGACGGCCACCAAGTCTCCTGGGGTGTGTGCTGGGCCCCGTCAGAGGAGGAAGCAGCCTGGCAACCAGTGTGCCAGATGTGAGATCAGGCTGCCTCCCATACCCGGGTCCCTGCCTTGCCCACACCTACCTGCATCGATGGAGGACGATGCTGTTGGCAGTTGCAAGTGGAGATATTCATTAGAGACTTAACTTGGTGTTATAGTTAAGGAGCATAACATAAGAGCACTGAGATTGGGTTCTGCCGTTTATCAGCTTTGTAACCTAGGTGAGTATTCTTGCCACAGTATGCAGTCTCTTCACCTATATAATGGTGAAAAGGTCAACATTTACTACATCAGGATATTTTTAGGATCATGTGAGTTCATGTATGTTCAAGCACAAATTTTACATTCAGAGTGCAGTCCTTGGCTCAGTAGAATTGTTGGTTGCTGTTATTATAATTATCATTATTTCCTTATCTTCCTCGTGAGTTCCCTGTAAAACCAACCATGGTCCATGGTGTCAGCAGTTTTATTCCAGGTCCCTGCTTAAAGGCCTGCAGAGGGAACCTCGTGCTCATAACCTCCTGTTTTAATCCCAGTCTCTGGGGGGATGCATTGATCTATTTCTTCTTTGCACTGAGGCACTGATTGGGGGCCCATACCAAACCCTGCATGTCCTCCTTTTAATATCTGATGCTTTTGAAACACTGCTTAGCGTTCACTTGGTGGACTATGCTCCCTGACATGAACAACACACGGGAGAGATCATGTAGGAAACATTGGTGCATGTAGGGCTCTGAGTTGACCATAACACAGAGTACAGTGATCAAAGGCCAAGGTAGAGTTCCTTAATGCAAAGATCTTCAGAGATGAGGGTGTTCTAATGTGACTCCACCTGAAAATAAAGAAAATACATAAAAGTATATGTAGTTTTAAAAGGGAAAGCACAGAAGTAAAGAAGTGATCCTGTTAAATACACTATTCTATTTGTTTATATATCTAATTACTGATAGGAAATAGCCAGGTGTAGAGCTAGTAGAATTGATCAATGTCATAGAGAATTGTTTTAACAGTTGTTCATACCTTGTGTTTTACATCATTGATTAGGGTAATATTTTCATCTTTTACTTTCCTAGTGTCTCCATCGTTCTCAACTTCTCCAAGAGACATATCTATATTATCCCCTAAAATTTTAGGGAAATTTTAAAAAAGTTAGGACACATTTTTAAGTTGTTGATTTTGTATATTGGAGGAGCACTAGATTGCAAGTGAATTAGTGATAATGAGAGTTTTAGTTTGGGAAATGATGGTAGTTGGACTTGACACCAGGATGTTTGTAACCCAGTTTTTACTTCATTATTGGATGTAGTTTTCAAAATGCCAGAGCCAGTAATTTTTAATATCATAACTTGTCTCATTTTAAATATGTATTCTTGGAAAGGGTGATGAAGGTAAGTGGAAAATAATTTAATGTAGTGACTTGTTTTTCTCCAATTGATCTGTTATAAACCGAACAGCCATATAACATTCTTTTGTCCAAATGTCCTGATGGCACTCTCTTAACTGTTCTTGCTGTGACTCTAGCAATCTAGGCTCACGGCACCTGCTCACTCCTAATCAAGCTTTCAGTTGTAAGAGTGACATTGTCAATAATAATGACCAATTTGGACAGAGTCTTCTATTTTCTAAAGTGTATATATATCAATTGCAAACTTTGATGACATAATTGTTAAGGAATAAATTATTTGCAGTGAACTTAACAACTGATTGCTACACATTATTGTGTAGTGACATCATGGTAAAACCATTATTTGCAACATGTGGCCCCTTTCAATTTTATTTTAAAGGAACAGAACAGGATCAATGACTTTTTTCTTTTGGAAGAAGAAAGCATTGCATTTCCATCTTAGAACATTGAGAACTTGTTTTTTGCCTTTCTTTTGTCTTCAACTCTTCTTTATACTGGTTGCTAATTCACAAGTGCAGTTACTTCAGACTCATGGTGCTACCTCCTCTGCCTTTTTCATGGCTCTCACTTTAATTTTTCCATTACCCCTTCTGTGAAATAGTTTTCTCTCCATGTTCATATATCAAGGAAGGAACCGACTCTCCTTTCTGTGAACTTGGAGACAGAGGCCAAGGTGAAGCCTCGGTGCCCAGCCCCACCAGTGAGCTGCAGAAGGGCTGCAGATTCCTGTGAATCTTTTCCTGCCCTCCTGGCTCCCTACATACTTGGCACTGTCTGCACGGAGAAGCCCAGCTTGTTACAATCGAATTTTTGAAGTCTATAGAAGCCGGCTGAAGGATAAGTCTGGCTAGAAAGGACATCAGCAAGCAGTGTGCTCCAAAAGTTGGTGGCAGAAACATGAAGAAGAAGAAAACCTTTCCGTTTATCTTGTTTTCTCTTTATCTTCTTTCCTTTCATTTTCCATTATCTAGACGGTACAAATCCTGTCCACCGGCCATGGTGGTTGTTTTTTTCCTCAAAGCCCCAGTACATAGCTATATATCTTAGTTGTTGGTCAACTCATGGTGGTTCTTTTCCTGGAGTCCCACAGCAGTTTATTCATATCTCTTTCATTCAAATTATCTCTGTAGTCTAATTTATCTGTTTATACATATCTGTCTTCCTTGTAGGCCCCCAACATTTCAAGACCTTTGGGCACATAGTATATACTTCAGTATTTGAGTGAATCAATGAAGATCCTTTGTTGAAAAGGTCTAAATAAATACAGTAGCTACTCAGCACGTGAATGCAAGCATTAGAGAGAGAGTTTTGTGTCTGCTGAAGCAGGCTGTGGTGCAGTTTAGGAGCTCAGTGTCAAGGTTACTCGAGAGATTGAAACAAAATCAAAGAGATAATTAACTTGAGTTTTAAAACTCATGGAGAACAGGAGTTGTCTGTCTAGGTGAGAATCGGGACTTGATCATTCTTGTTGCATCTTTGGAAAATGCAGTCCTTTATCTTTCTATGGAAAGGTTACTGGCCAAGAGAGTGAACAGAGAATTGGCTTTTAGAAAGGCAATTTTGTCACAGGAAATCCTGGAGGAAAACGTATGGAAGGAGAGCTGGTAGAAACATGGCAGAAACTTTTTGTGTAGACACCCAAAAATTGAGTTTACATGCTGGTTGAAAGAATTGTAACTCAACATTTCTCCAACACAGATTTGAGCACCTTTTAAATATCTAGGTATAAAAAAGGATTACAAAGGAAAATAGATCAAACTGAAAGGAGTTTAGGATGGAAGAATGCAATGAAGCTGAAGTAAGCCAGCGCACTGAAATGTGTTTCAGATGAACCTGCAGTATTTAAAGGTAGTCAGAAATGTATCCCTCAGGTTTAAAGTAGAAAGAGAAATGGGAACAATTCCTGATCATCTCATGTCCAGGAGATGAAAAGCAACAGTCTCTCAGAGAAGCAAAAGTTTTCTGGCCTCTAATGTCCCACAAATGTGTTTTGAATGGTGCCTAATGAAAGAGATTCTGTGTGATGTAATGCAAATACAGTATCATCAACTCATTTCTAAGTTTAGTTCAAACACTTTAGGACACGTTGAATTGAGGTAATGCACACATTCTATAAGGGGCCACGGAAGAGGTTGACAGCATTCTCTCTCAGCTGCTCACTTGACCAAGGGAGAAAATATTCTTGAACACATTGACCACGTCTCCTAAAGATAATGCCCTATTTTGAACTTTTCTTTTTGTAAACTCAGCCTGCATTTCCCCTTACCTATGCAAGCTAAAGGCTGTGTGTAGACATCCTTCGTTGGCAATGAGGAGAAGATCCATACTATTAAATAATCAAATAAGAAGACCATACGGTTGGCCGCTTTTAGGAAAATGACAGGTTTAAGCCCACCTTCATTTTTGGAAGGACATACTACACCAGAATTAAAATATCTACCATTTGTTTTGCAGCTAATCATAAGTCATGCTATTTAAATGAAATTTAATGAGTCCTTCCTCTATTAAGTTGACTAGATTTTAGTCAAACTGATGCATAATTTTATGTAAGTGCACTATTACTTAAAATGTAAAACCCTTTAGAGGCCACTTCATTCATTTTTAGAAGCATATTTTGTATATTTTGGTGTGACTTTATTTATTTTCCTTCATAGCAGAGAGGCACATCCTAGTCTTTTTCTTGCTGCCCTCTCTCTACAAGATAAAACTCATCCAAGTTTATTTTGTTTTATAAGGCATAGGCTTACTTTGTAATGATAAAGAGATCATTTCTGAAACACATTTGGAATTGTGGGGAGCCCAGAATTTTAGATTATGCTCAGAATTTTTGTGATGTAACTTCTAAAAAGATGGAACATTTAAAATTTTGCCAGGAAAGTTTTCTCCTACTTTGCTTCACAGTAATTAAAAAACAAAAACAAAAAAAAAGTAGTTTCTTAATTCTTCAGAAGTGTGAGTGAAGATGTTCTCAGGTTTAAGTGTATCCTTGAGAGAGCTTTCTCTGGGTTATTCTTTCAAAACAACCATCCCAGTTGATGAATATTTAGTGGAGATTCTGTCAGTCCCAGAGTTGAGAGAGGCAGTTCCCAAAGCTCCAGCAGGTCCTGGGAGAGGAGAGCCCTGGTAACCGGTGCCGTCCGAGTTTGAATGAGGCGTGGTCATTCTCAGGATGTTAGAACTGAGTGGAGTTCTCAAATGTAGCCCAGTGACTCTAGACCTGAGCCCTGCTCAGAAGCCAGTTGACATGTCGTTCACTCTGAGCATGGTGTCTTCCCTCTGCTCGTGCCCCTTTCTGCCATTTCTCATGTTTCTCCTGACTCTTTTTCTTTCCTACACGTTCTTTCATCTTTTTTCTCTCTTTCTGACTTTTACTCTCTATTATATTCTTTCTCCTTATCATTTTTTCCTCTGTCTTTTATTATTCTCATTCATTTTCTTTTTATTTTGTAGTACAGTTACTCTGTACATCACTTTCATCTTAAAATCTTGACTCTCTATAACTCCTATACTTCAGCTAGCTATTTTGAAGAGAGTATTTTGATAAATTTCTCTTAGATGTTATAACATACTGATTCAAGGAAATAAAAACTGTCACAAAAGGGATGGGGATGGAGAACGAATTCACTTCAGGTAGCCATGGAATTAGACAGAGGGAAACTGAAAGCTTAGGTGTGGGTGTTCAAAATATTTCCTGATACATCTTTGTAGTTCATTGTTGTGGTAAACTGCACACAGTCTTATTTACTGTTGGAGCCCAGAAGTTTGCTCCTCTGCACAGGTCAGCGCGTCTCAGACTATGGAAAAGAAGCTAGGAACACTGCATGCATTTCTAATGTAAAGAACTGTTAGTGTTCCACCAGGAGACACTTTGGGCTCTTCCCTGCACTATCTGAATAGAAAAAGAGGAACAGAAGCTTTTCTCCATCTGCACAAAGCTGAGACCCTATTTTGAGTTTGAGAGGATTTACATGTGACTGAAAACAAATGTGTTCCCAAGTTTGGATTTGCTTTAACAAGAACTATTTGCTGGCTTTGATGTTAAAAGTCTTTATTCAAAATTGGCTACATCTAGTGCTAAGTTCAGAATGGAGATTTGTCAGTATAAGAGAGAGGAATTCCTTTTTGATTAAGTCAGTGAAATACAGTATTTGGGAGAATGGTTATGTTTGAAGGCCACTTGTTAATATTCTGTTGCCACAGTGACATCTGTTGGTAAGTGACTACTTCATGCTACTCTCGATTTCTGTTTGAAAGACATATTGAGCTTGATAAATAAATGGTAAGCAATAGGATATATTGGAACATATGAAGAAGCCATTTGGGGTAAAGTTAATTCGGCCTGAATTTGTTTTTCCAAAAGGGCCTGTCTCCTGCATTATGTATCTGCTTTGCCATGTCCCAAAGCGAAGTGTAAATGCCCTTAAGATAAGAATGTAACTTACCCCTCATTGGCATTTCCTTAAGGATAAACATTTCTCCCTAGGCTACGATTTGATTGCTGCAGTCATCCTTTGACCACCCAGCTCCAGACAACAGACCTGACACCAGCCACGCCCATCAAGACAGCAGATCTGTTCCCCGTTGTATTCATCAATAGCTGTTCTGGCAGGGCAATCTGCCAGGGCTGATCTCGTGGCTATTTTAAAAGGGACATTGCAATCACATGTGGTACATGCTCTTTGATAGTATATAACCACTCTGTACACCCCACTTCTTTGGAGTGCTCCATTTCTTCGTGAAAGGACTCTCACAGGTTATATGGTCCTCAAAGGTTGGCTCATAATAAACTCACCCCAGTTTTGATTTATAGATTGGTTATGGATTATTTGTGTCGACCTTTCTTGGCATAGTTGTGGCAGGATTTCAGAGAAACCCACCGGAGACAATCTGCAATCTACACTGAACTGGTTCTTGGTACCGCAGGGGCCCTTTGAGCCCCATCTGGATCACTGCATTCTTCAGGTGAACCTGGTGAGTTCTCATGAAACCTCGACCTCCTTATTTTAAGTTGACGGTCCAAGAGTTTATTTGAGCTGTTTTAAGGTCTTAAGACTAAAGGCTTTGAAGGGTACCGGTACATTTCCTAGGTAAAAAAAAACCTAGGGGGAATTTCCTAGGCCAAGGGAGCTTAGGGGAAGCTTGGAGTAAACTGGGTTGGTTGTCCTTTTAATTTGGATTTAAAATTGGAAAGCATTATGTTTATAAGGTCTGAACAAATCTGCTTGATAGAGAAATGAGAGTCTGGACATGTTCAGCTCTGAAGAAAAGGGGAGAGTGACGTCAGCATCATGGCGGAGTGAGCTTTCCCGTGAATTCTTCCCCCACAAAATACAACAAAAGTAACAGCCACAGACCAACAACGGAATCCCAGACAGTCAAAAGCTGGAGCGGAGGGATCCACACTGCCGCACATCTGAGAGCGGAACGTGCTGGGCCCCCGGAGGAAGTGGGGAGAGGTAAGGAGAACTCCGCTCCCTCCCCATCAGATCAGCGATCCGGTCCGCGCGGCTCCCAGGGGGGGGGAGGGGCGGCCCTCGGCGGGAAACTGTAGCTCTTCGGGCGCTCTCAGCCAGTGGGAAACTCCCGCACAGAGGGCTCAGAGGAGCCACAGGGCTACCATCAACATCTGAGCAACCCAGAGAGCGGATAAAGAGGGGCAAATGAGAAGCCTCCCACGTCAGGGACCCAGAGGGCAAAAGAGAGAGCTCCCCCCTCCCCGCAACCCGGAGTCTGCAGCTCGACCAGATCTAGCGGTCCGAGGCAGACCTGAATAAACTGGACTGGACCCGTGGATCGCAGTGGGGAAAAGAAACAAAACAAAACAAAACAAAACTGCGGATCGCAGCAGAAAAACTGGGGCAGAGCGCAGGGGGCTTAGACTACACAGCCCTTTACCACCACACAGTGGCGGCAGGTGGAAATTGCAACCAGAGACTTCCAGGATGAGGAAAATCAAAACCAACACAGGAACCACAATGCAAAAATATATGAAATCACCAGACCAGAAACAAAATGACAAGCACCCAGAAATCAACCCCGAAGACACAGAAATCCATAAACTAAATGACAGAGATTTCAAAATAGCTATCATAAAAACACTCAACGAAATACGAGACAACACAGACAAACAATTAAATGAGATTAGGAGTTTCTTCACAAAAGAGATTGAAATCATAAAGAAAAACCTATCAGGGCTGATGGAGATGAAGAACACAATGGAGGAGATAAAGGAGAATCTGGAATCTTTAAAGAACAGAGCTGACAATATGGAGGAAAGAATTAGTACTTTAGAGGATAGGAATACAGATATACTCCAGATGGAAGAAGAGAGAGAACTAAGACTGAAAAGAAATGAAGAAAGACTCCGAGAAATATCAGACTCTATTAGAAAATGTAACATAAGAATTATAGGTATTCCTGAGGGAGAGGAGAGGGAAAGAGGAACAGAGAGCCTATTCAAGGAAATAATAGCTGAAAATTTCCCAAATCTGGGGAAGGAGCAGGAAATACCAGTAAGCGAAGCCAACAGGACTCCTATATATATTAACAGACAAAGGCCTTCACCACGACACCTAGTGGTAAGGCTAGCCAGGGTCAACGACAAAGAAACAATATTAAGGGCAGCTAGACAAAAACAAAAAATAACGTACAAAGGAACTCCCATCAGGCTCTCAGCGGATTTCTCAACAGAAACTTTTCAGGCTAGAAGAGACTGGAATGATATATTCAAAATACTAAAAGACAAATACTTTCAGCCAAGAATAATCTATCCAGCAAAAATATCCTTCAAATATGATGGAGAAATAGTAACTCTCCCAGATAAACAAAAGCTAAGGGAGTTCATGGCCACGAGACCGCCACTACAAGAAATACTCAAGAAGGCCCTCAGGCCTGAAAACAAGAAGAGAAAGGGAACACAAAGCTTGGAGTAAGGAGAAAAGTAGGTAGACAAAATCAGAGAAATAGTAGATCTTTACCGGAATAGGTTAGCAACCACTTAAATACTAAACTCAAAGATCAAAGGAAGAAATTCACCAAAAATAAATTTAACCTCATCACTGTAAACACACAGCCACAACACAAGATAGAATAAGGTATAACAAGAGCAACTTAGAAGGGGAAGAGGAAAGTGACAGAATTGACTTAGTATAAGGAAATAGGAGGCCATCAGATAATGGACTATCTCATACAGAAGATTTTTCGCCCAAACCTCAAGGTAACCACTAAACAAATAATCAAATTAAAACCACATATGATAAACAAAGAGAAAACTAGAAGAATCATAAGACAGAACAACCAAACTGAATTGGCAGTCCAAAACAAATGGGACAAGAAACAAAGGAAATGCAAAAGAACCAGAAAATAAGTGACAAAACAGCAACATTCAACCCTCATGTTTCAATAGTTACCCTAAATGTAAATGGATTGAACTCTCCAATCAAAAGATACAGAGTGGCAGGATGGATTAAAAAGCAAGACCCAACAATATGCTGCCTTCAGGAAACACATCTTAGCACTAAAGACAAGCACAGGCTCAGAGTGAAAGGATGGAAGACAATACTCCAAGCTAATGGCAAACAAAAGAAAGCAGGTGTTGCCATACTCATATCAGACAAAGTAGACTTCAAGATAAAACAGGTTAAGAAAGACAAAGAAGGGAAATATATAATGATAAAAGGGACACTCCATCAAGAAGACATATCACTTATAAATATATATGCACCCAACATAGGAGCACCAATGTACATAAAACAACTATTAACAAACCTAAAAGGAGAAATCAACAACAACACAATAATAGTAGGGGATCTTAACACCCCACTTACAGCAATGGATAGATCATCCAGACAAAAAGTTAATAAGGAAATATTAGACTTAAATGAAAAACTGGACGAGATGGACCTAGTAGACATATACAGAGCACTCCACCCAAAAACAGCTGACTACACATTCTTCTCAAGCGCGCATGGAACATTCTCTAGGATAGACCATATGTTGGGAAACAAAGCAAGCCTCAATAAATTTAAGAAGATTGAAATCATAACAAGCATCTTTTCAGACCATAAGGCTATGAAACTGGAAATGAACCAGGAAAAAAAAACTGGGAAAGTGACAAAAATGTGGAGATTAAACAACATGCTACTGAACAACCAATGGATCATTGATGAAATTAAAGGAGAAATCAGAAACTATCTGGAAACAAACGAAAATGATAACATGCCATATCAAACCATATGGGACGCAGCAAAAGCGGTCCTGAGAGGGAAACTCATAGCGATACAAGCCCACCTTAACAAACAAGAAAAAGCCCTAATAGGCAACCTTAAATTACACCTAACAGAACTAGAAAAAGAAGAACAAACAAAGCCCAAAGCCAGCAGAAGGAGAGAAATAATAAAAATCAGAGCAGAAATAAATGATATTGAGACCAAAAAAACAGTAGAAAGGATTAATGAAACAAAGAGTTGGTTCTTCGAGAAGATAAACAAAATAGACAAACCCTTAGCCAGGCTAACTAAGAAAAAAAGAGAAAAGGCTCAAGTAAATAAAATTAGAAATGAAAGAGGAGAAAGTACAACGGATACCATGGAAATACAGAGGATTATAAGAGAATACTATGAGAAATTATATGCCAACAAATTGGACAATCTAGAAGAAATGGATAAATTCTTAGACTTATACAACCTCCCAAAATTGAACCAAGAAGAAATGGAGAATCTGAATAGACCAATCACAAGTAAAGAGATTGAAATAGTAATCAAAAACCTCCCAAAAAATAAAAGTCCAGGACCAGATGGCTTCTCCAGTGAATTTTACCAAACATTCAAAGAAGATTTAATACCCATCCTCCTCAAACTATTCCAAAAAATAGAGGAAGATGGAACACTTCCTGAATCATTCTATGAGGCCAACATCACCCTGATACCGAAACCAGACAAAGACAATACAAAGAAAGAAAATTAGAGGCCAATATCGCTGATGAACATTGATGCAAAAATCCTCAACAAAATATTGGCAAACCGAATACAACAATATATTAAAAAGATCATACACCATGATCAAGTGGGATTTATACCAGAGACGCAGGGATGGTTCAACATCCGCAAATCAATCAACGTGATAGATCACATCAACAAAACAAAGAATAAAAACCACATGATCATCTCAATAGACGCAGAGAAGGCATTTGACAAGATACAACATCCATTTATGATAAAAACTCTCAATAAAATGGGAATAGAAGGAAAGTACCTCAACATAATAAAGGCCATATATGACAAACCCACAGCTAACATCATACTCAACGGGGAAAGACTGAAAGCCATTCCTCTGAGAACAGGAACGAGGCAGGGCTGCCCACTCTCACCACTCCTGTTCAACATAGTACTGGAGGTTTTGGCCAGAGCAATTAGGCAAGGAAAAGGAATAAAAGGAATCCAAATAGGTAACGAAGAAGTGAAACTCTCACTATTTGCAGATGACATGATTGTATATATAGAAAACCCTAAAGAATCTGTTGGAAAACTGTTAGAAACAATCAACAACTACAGCAAAGTTGCAGGGTACAAAATCAATCTACAAAAATCAGTTGCATTTCTATATGCTAATAATGAACTAACAGAAAGAGAGCTCAAAAAGATAATACCATTTACAATTGCATCAAAAAGAATAAAATACCTAGGAATAAATCTTACCAAGGAGGTGAAGGACCTATACAATGAGAACTACAAGACATTATTGAGGGAAATCTACGATGACATAAAGAAATGGAAAGATATCCCATGCACGTGGATTGGAAGAATAAACATAGTTAAAATGTCTATATTACCTAAAGCAATCTACAGATTCAATGCAATCCCAATCAGAATCCCAATGACATTCTTCACAGAAATAGAAAAAAGAATACTAAAATTTATATGGGGCAACAAAAGACCCCAAATAGCTAAAGAAATCCTAAAGAAAAAGAACAAAGCAGGAGGCATCACAATTCCTGACTTCAAAACATACTACAAAGCAATAGTAATCAAAACAGCATGGTACTGGTACAAAAACAGACACACAGATCAATGGAACAGAATTGAAAGCCCAGAAATAAAACCACACATATACGGACAGCTAATTTTCGACAAAGGTGCTAAGGACATGCAATGGAGAAAGGAAAGTCTCTTCAATAAATGGTGTTGGGAAAACTGGACAGCCACATGCAAAAGAATGAAAGTGGACCATGTGCTATCGCCATTCACAAAAATTAACTCAAAATGGATCAAAGACCTGAAGGTGAGACCTGAAACTATAAAACTCATAGAAGAAAATATAGGCAACACACTATTTGACATTGGGTTTAAAGGAATCTTTTCGGATGACATGCCTACCCAGACTAGGGAAACTAAAGAAAAAATAAACAAGTGGGACTTTATCAGACTAAAGAGCTTTTATAAGACAAATGAAATCAGAATCAAGATGAACAAACAACCAACCAGCTGGGAGAGAATATTTGCAAAACATACATCTGACAAGGGGTTGATCTCCATAATATATAAAGAACTCACACAATTGAACAACAAAAAAACAAACAACCCGATCAAAAAATGGGCAGAGGAAATGAACAGACACTTCTCCAAGGAAGATATACAGATGGCCAATAGGCACATGAAAAGATGCTCAACATCACTAATCATCAGGGAAATGCAAATCAAAACAACACTAAGATACCACCTCACGCCCGTTAGAATGGCTATAATCACCAAGACAAAAAACAACAAATGTTGGAGAGGATGTGGAGAAACAGGAACCCTCATACACAGCTGGTGGGAATGCAAATTGGTGCAGCCTCTATGGAAAACGGTATGGAGATTCCTCAAAGAATTAAAAATAGAGATGCCCTATGATCCAGCCATCCCACTACTGGGAATCTATCCAACGCACCTGAAATCAACAATCCAAAGAGGCTTATGCACCCCTATGTTCATTGCAGCATTATTCACCATAGCCAAGAAGTGGAAGCAACCTAAGTGTCCCTCGACTGACGATTGGATTAAGAAAATGTGGTATATATATACAATGGAATACTACTCAGCCATAAAAAAAGACAAAATCGTCCCATTTGCAACAACATGGATGGGCCTGGAGCGTATTATGTTAAGTGAAATAAGCCAGAAAGAGAAAGACAAACACTGTATGATCTCACTCATATGTGGAATATAAACCAACACATGGACAGAGAAAACTGGACTGTGGTTACCCGGGAAGTGGGGGTGGGGGGTGGGCACAAGGGGTGAAGGGAGTCATATATGGGGTGATGGACAAACAAAAATGTACAACCCAAAATTTCACAATGTTAGAAACCATTAAAATATCAATAAAAATCAAAAAAAAAAAAAAACAAAAAAAAACAAAAAAAAAAAAAAAAAGAAAAAAACTGATGTTATTTCTGTTACAGAACTGGTTAACAAATATAGTAATTTAAATGATGGCTAATTTTATCTAATGTCTTATGAAGTCTTATAGGCAATCTAAATAGTTATTAAAAATCAGTAACTAAGTAGTTGTAAAAAAGATGAATGTTGGATGAACTTTAAACAATAATTATATGTTATTGTGGTTACAGCTTCCAAACTCTTTTTGGTGACTTAAAACTTGAGAGTTTTGCTAAGTTTTATGATAAAAATTCTCTGCGTATCATCATTTCCAAATAAGATAAGATATTAGACATTGATTGCTAAATGTACATTTGTCTACTTTTGGCTTTTCATCACAGGAAAACTAAAAGGTGTTTTGGGTCTATTGGTAAACATGTGTTTTATTAAAAGATTGTACTATAAAGTAACATGTTTCCAGAAATGATGAAATAAGTGTTCATAAATTTTCCAAGCCACAAGATACTAATGTAAAAGAAAGTTTATAATTGTTTACTTAGTTTTTACTTACAAATTAAGGTTTCTAAGGGGTAAAATTCCTAATTAGTATATGTGATTGAAGCTACTAAAAATTAAGAAAAATATGTCTGTGTACAAAAAAAAAGTAAGATATATAAAGGTACAAAGAATGAAAATATTTTGTTTGGTTAAGAAAGATAAATTTGTCCTCAAGTACTAGGAGGGAAAAGAAAGACATGGGACAAATTCTGAATGTAAGAGGAAAGTTATAAAAGGTTTGTGGAAGAGGAATTCTGGAAAAGGAGTTTTATGCATGATCAAGTTGGCTAAGATTGAAATAAATTTAATTAAGTAAATGAGTTTTAATAGCAGAAATAAGCTGGTGCAAAATTAAAATTTGGTCTTCTGTCTCTTAAAAGGATAATATGCTTAAACTTGATAAAGAGGTTACAAAAGATTTTTCTTTACCTTTGAGTAAGTCTACCTAAAAGACAGAAAAAAAAAAAACTGTTAAAATAATTTCCTACGTTCAAAAGACTGAGGTCTCTCTATTAAGGCTTTTGGACTGTTAATGCTCTGTTTGCTTTGATTGTTTATATTTTTGACAGGCTCCACCAAAATTCATATCTTAAATAAAGTCTTTTTTTTTACTTTTTTCTTTGAGAATTTTCAAAGGGCCCTGGAACTTCTCAAAGAAATTTGCTCTCTTCCTATAAGGAAAAAGATACTAAACTTATTAGGCTTATTCAATATGTTCAATTACATAGAAAGCATTGTCAGAACAGTGATGATAAGCCTGCTTAGGTGCTATTATGTGGGCAAATGTTATTGACATAGGTGTTTTAAAATTGTATAACATTACTGAAATTCTGATCTGTCCTGGTTATCAGTCATAATTCTGGTTATTATTATTTTAAAGTGTTGTATGTCACAAAATTAACCAAATTTCCTTGTCAATTGCCATTTTGAGGTCTTGTTGTTTACAGACTTATTTCTTTGCTCTAATGCTTTTGCAAAATGTTTCAACTTCAGAAAAATTCATAAAAAGGACTCTGACATTTACACTGGAACTGTACAGGTTTCTGACAAACTTTCTGATCATAAAACTGAACTGGGTAAAAAAAAATTATAAAAATCTGATGGAGAGACTGATAACATCATAAAGCTGCTAACAAAAAGATTGGGATCAAGAATAGATTACACAGGACTGAACCAACTGATAAGGATGATTATAATTTTTATGATTTTTCGTTTGAAGTATTGCTAAATTTTTAATGTTTTTTCAGATTTAAGAAAAACTTTTTCTCTTTTCTCCTGAGCTAGCTATGACTTATAGCAATTTGGTAAATGATACTTTTATAAGTAAAATTAAAATATTTATCTTTTTCTCTCTACCTGATCCCTCAAATTTAAAAACTCTTAATAAGTAAATATTGTTGTTTTCATGACAATATAGTTATTTGCATAAGTTCAATAAAAATCTGTTCTCCTTATAACAGGACACAATGGGAAACACTGGTTCTATTACCAAGGTTGTGACTGGAACATCATATTTACAATATAACCATACAGCTTTTGAGGAATAAAGATTAGACTTTATGGAATAAAGCCACGTAAAAATATTGGCCTGGTACCTTATGTTCCAAGCAGCACATACCAGGATAAGTAAAGAATGTCAGTTATCTGGCAGGTACAAGGAACCTTGAAATATTTTGGGGAAACCTCGGAATAGAGGAATTCACCCAAATTTATAGGTATTGCAGACAAAGTCTGATGACAAAATCCTTGGCTTGGCTTTCCTGGCCTCGAGAGACCTTTAAAGTTCAATGTGAGATTCCTTATAAAAAGTTCCAGCAAAGCAGATTTAAAAGAGCCTATGTGATCAACTGCTATTCTTGCTGTACTTATGTAAATAATTGAGCCAACTCTATTGGAACTAGACTTATTTTGCAAACTAGTTTTAATTTTGCTATCTTAATAAAAATGAGGGTGATTTTAGAAAAAAAATTATATTTCAGTAAAAACTATTTCAGTATAAATTTGCGGATATTAGATCCTAGTTTTGTTGTCTTTTGAGGTTTTTGTTTTATATCTGTTGACTGGACTGGATCCTGATTTCTTCTAGTCTCCTGAAATATCTGGCTACAGATGTCCAAACTAACGTTTTTGATTTTTTCCATCATTTTCATTTGAAATCACTGAGAACTGAACCTGCCCTTTTTCCTGAAGCCTTACAAACTGAAGCTGATGAACTTGATATAAACTTAAGAGATGACCTGACGACACCATCAGAGATATTTTAAACAGCAAAAGATACTTTGACACTGACATCTAAAATTCTTCTTCACTGGCTGTCCTCTGAACTCAAAAACTGGTTTACAATTTGCTCTAACCATTAATCTTGTTTTTCTTTCGTTTACACAAATATGCTTCTAGAGTCTGCCATGCTGTTGACACAATTTAAAAATCCCGTGGATTCTTAACTTCTACAAGAACTCCTATTGCTAATGGACACTTAATTACAGCCTTATTACAAGCTATTCACCTTCCTTCAAAAATTGCCATTGTTCATTGTTCAGCCCATACTAAGGAGACTGATGTCATATCTTTAGGGAATGACAGGGCTGACAGAGCTGCTAAACATGCAGCTCACTATGGACCCCCTTATCCGTTTTCCACCCAATTCTTAAACCTGCCTTTATCCCTGACTGATGTTATTAACTATCAGGCAAATGCCCCACAATCTAAAAAAGACAATTAGATACAAAAAGGTGCCAAACAATTATCAGATGGATTATACATTAGACCAAATGGACTTCCAATAGCTCCTTTTCTTTTGACTTTTTGGCTTGCACTTATCTCCCACCAAATGGGACATATGTGCAAACGGGGGATAGTTAAGGAACTGAAAGACAATTGGTTTTGCCCTGGCATCCACAAAATTTCTGACCAAATCACCTCCCAGTGCACAACTTGCAAATCTTACCAAGTCTCTGGGAGAAATCAGTGTGATCCAGGAAGTCCTCCCAGGCCCACGTTGCCTTTTGCGGCACTCCAAAGGGATTTTATAGACTTCCCTTCAGCTTTAGGTTACTCTCACTGTTTGGTTATTGTCTGCATGTTTAGTGGATGGACTGAATGCTATCCGACCAGACATGCAGATGCCACAACAGTGGTAAAGAAATTAATAACTGAAGTTATTCCTCGTTTTGGCATTCCTTTATGGATTGAATCAGACCAAGGAACTCATTTTACAGCAGAGATAAACCACTTGCTTGCAAAAACTCTGGGGTATTCATTAAAATTTCATACCCCATATCACCCTCAGTCATCAGGGCAAGTAGAACGTAAAAATCTAGATATAAAAAGAACTCTAGGAAAAATCTGTCAAGAAACTGGACTTAAATGGCCAGAAGCTCTGCCCTTGGCCCTTATGAAGATTCAAAATACTCCAAATAGAAGGCATGGATTGACTCCTTTTGAAATAGTTTTTGGACGTCCAATGCCTACTGGTGTCTCTAAACCTTCAATTCCTGGATTAAATGAATATTATGGGAACTTAAGTGAACAATTTGATGCTATGACTTGTTATATACAAAAATTAACTAGTATACTTGAAGCATATCGTCAACAGGTAAAAGAGGCATGGCCACCACCTTCTGACAAGCCTTGCCATCCCTTTCGACCAGGAGACCGGGTGTACATCAAGGTCTTTAGAAAAAAACACGCACTGTCACCTCGCTGGGAAGGACCTTATGAAGTTTTACTGACGACCTGCACTGCCATCAAAATAAAAGAAAAATCTTCCTGGATCCATGCGAGCCACGCCAAAATAGACCCAGAACATCGCTCTCAAGACAACTGGGAGATAATCCCCACAGGTGACCTTAAACTAAGGATTTCGAGGGCCAAAACCCAGGCCCCAGAAGCAGCCGACATCACGAAGTAGACAGCTTTTCCCAAGATCACGGATCAAGAAAACCTACTTTGACCCATTTCCTCCCCCTTGCTTCAAAACTCCCTATATATATACACACTCACACACACAAACTATTAGTGGATATATATATATATATATTTTTTTAATCATTTATTAGAAAGCTGACTGGAGAGTGCTGGTCTCTATCTGTCCCTCTTCCCCTCTCTAAGTCTCCGCTATGGGCTCTTTTCCGATCTGTGTCTTGCTTTTACTAACCCTCTCCTTTTCAACAGGTCGGGCACAGACCAAACACCCCCTTATGCCAGTTTACCAAGCCCTAGCCACGCTAACTAATCAATCTGACTGTTGGTTATGTCAACAGCTAGATAGTGCAAAAGAACCTGAACTAGTCTTTGTTCCTGCTGATATGAACACCTGGTGGACTAAGTACGGAGAATGGACGAGTAACAGAGTATGGTATCCGCAAGAAGGGAAACTTCACTCTGCTTCTTCTCCTGGTGAGTCACTTGGGCCCCAGAAAGATTACTTAAAAGGTCAAGGACTGTCCCTTGCCCAAGCACAAACAATAAGTGAAAGTTTTTCCCTCTGCGTTGAAAGTAAACATGGCACTGGACCTTTCCTGGGTGATATACCGAGACAATATTGCCGTCAAACTCTGTGGTTTGATTCCACAGGTGGCATCTTCAGAACTCTCAAGGAAATTGTAAGTGACTCTATCACTACTCCCTCTGGCACAAACATTTGCCAAATCACCAAGTGCTCTGGATGGCCTACGAGCCACCCGTGTGCAACTTGGGGTATAGCAGCTATCCGCATGGTTAAGCTGCCCAATGCCACAGACTATATATGAGTGGATCAAAAATCTGGACTCACCTGGTCAGGTGACAAGACCAGGCTTTATAGCTGTCAGAATCAGACTGCAGGCCTCCTGTACCAGCTATTCCGCAATCTGTTCTGTTCTCGCAGACTGACTGGAGTTCAGGGGAAATGGAGATGTTTAGGTAGTAACAGTGCAAGTGGCACAGATCATGAAATAGTCCAGATCCTGGGAACTACAGACTCAATTCTAACCTTGTCTTTAAACTACACTGGTCTTTTCATTTTACGCGGCAACAAAGTGTATAAAGGATTCCCACCTAATTGGTCAGGACGATGCGGACTTGGATACCTGGTTCCTTCTGTCACCAAACACTCCACCTTAAATGCTAGCAAAATTACAAACTTGGGTTCGTTTGTTCATAAGATTGTGCCACATAAACGTGCCAGTCGAAAAATCGTGGAAAATCCACTTGTGTATCACAACTCCAAGTTCTTTTCAGCCTTGAGAGTCCTATTCCCCGGCTTTGGAGATTATGAGTTGGAGAAAGCAATATTAAATCTCTCTATGGTAATGGAACAAGAGTTCAACACCACCATGCAAACCTTAAACATACTCCAGTCAGAGATTAACAGCCTAGCATCTGTGGTGCTCCAAAATCGGCGTGCTCTGAACGTACTCACTGCCCAGCAAGAAAGAGCATGCGCAATCATTGGAGAAAAATGTTGTTTTTATGTGAATCAAACAGGTCAAATAATATCTAACTTAAATCTATTAAAAGAGAAGATTGACATTTTTCATCAGATAAACGAAGCTCACACATTTTATTGGACTGACTTGTTTCCAGGATTGGGGGACTGGTTTAATGGAGTGTGGGGAAATGTGCTCCGATTTGTTCTTTTCTGCTTGTTCATCCTCATTCTAATCTATGTTCTTTTCTCTCTTTGCAGACTTCTTATCACCTGGGTACTAACACGATTTCTCTCTCCACAGTCACCAGCTCAGCTTTTAATATGTGAAACTCCTAGGGAAGTTTCAGAGGAGGGAACTGATGGTGCTCAGGGCAAGCTGCCCCAGGAAGCACCACTCTGGTATGCGGATTATTTCGAGCTGAAGACAATAAGGACTCAGAGAGCTCAGGAAAAATATTTGAGTTTTCCCTCCCAAACTGCCTAAAGAATTTAAAACCAAAAAAAATCTGTTTTAGGAAGGGGTTATTATCATGACTGCTATAAAAGATAATTTAGGATAGAGGTTACAATAGAAAAGGCACCAACAAGCCCATCTTATCGGGAGTCCTGTCTCTCTGGCCACATTCTTTGGATGGCCCTGCGAGGAGTTGCCAGACAATCATTTACATTTATAAGGGAAATCTCCATTTGTAAAGGTATCTCCCTCTCTGTTTGGAGAAGAGGGGGGGTGAGCTCATTTCTAGTAACTTATCAATGTGGAAGATGAGGCCTTGGGGCTGTATAATAAACCTTACTCTTGTTTACTGTGCTTTAGTGGTAATCTCCTGTAATTGACTCCCCCACCCCCAAAATCCTCCTTTGTCATTGGCTGAAAATGATATTTAAGACGAGAATTTCTGCTATCGTGTTGAGAAACGCAGTGTCCCTGCTTTCTCCCATGTATACATGTTATTAAACTTGGTATTATTTTCTCCTGCTAACCTGTCTTGTTGATTATTTGGCCAGCCAGAAGAACCTTAAGGGAAAGGGCAGAGGGAGATTCTCCCTCTTCCCCCGACACAAGATAGCAGGGTTAAAATAGTGGGTAATATTTACCTACGCATTGTAACCTAAGAAGTTTTATCATTTACTTGATAATGCTTCCCATGCAATTTAGCATACTTAACAAGCCTAATTAGTTTAGTATCTCCCTCTTTATAGGAAGAGATCAAATTTACTTGAGAATTGCCAGGGATCTTTGAAAATTCTCAAACAAAAAAGTTATAAGAAAGACTTTATTTAGGATATAATTTTGGGGAGATTGTCAAAAATACAGAGAGGTTTTAAACACTTGGTCAGACAAGATCAAGGAGTTCCTGTTCTTGTCGCAGTGAAACCATGCTTAATTAACAAACAACATTTAAACAGTCAAAAAAAGCTTAATAGAGAAACCTCAGTCTTTTGAACATAGGGAATTACCTTAACAAAACAGATCTCTGTTCTTTAGATAAACTTAACTCAAATGTAAAGAAAAATCTTTTTACGTAATAACCTCTATCAAGAGAAGATTAAGAGTAGAATAGGGCCGGCCCCGTGGCTTAGCGGTTGGACGCGTGTCTTCTGCTGCTGGTGGCCCTGGGTTCCGATCCCAGGTGTGCACCGACGCACCACACTGCTTCTCTGGCCATGCTGATGCCACTTCCCACATACAGCAACTAGAAGGATGTGCAACTATGATGTACAACTATCTACTGGGGCTTTGGGGAAAAAAAAGAGTAGAATAAAATTATCCTTTTAAAAGGAAGAAGACCAAATTTGAATTTTGTACTAGCTTACTTTTGATATTAAAAATCATTTACTTAGTTGGATTTAGTTTAATCTTAGCCAACTCAACCATGTATAAAACTCCTCAGGGTTTCTCTTCCACAGACCTTCTATAACTTTTTGTTTACATTCAGAATTTGTGCCATGTGCTCCTTTTTTTTCCTTCTAGTACTTTTCAGGGCAAATTTATCTTTCCTACCCAAACAAAAATATTTCCATTTTTTATATCTTCTTAATGAAAACACACATCTTACTCTCCTTGAATACAAACATATTTTTCTTAAGTTTTTAGTAGCTTAATCACATATTAGAAATTTTTAACCCTTAGAAACCTTAATTTTTAAGTAAAAAACTAAGTAAGCAATTATAAAATTTCTTTTACATTAGCATTTCATGGCTTGACAAATTTATATGGACACTTTTTATAATTTTTGGAAACATGTTACTTTATAGTACAATCTTTTAAATAAAACACAAGACATGTTTACCAATAGACCCAAAACACCTTGTAGTTTTTCTGTAATAAGCCAAAAGTAGATAAACCTATATTTAGCAATGTCTAATATCTTATCTTATTTGGAAATGATCTAGATACTCAATGAATTTTTATCATAAAATTTAGCAAAATCCTAAATTTTTAAGTTACCAAAAAGAGTTTAGAAGCTATATACATTATAACATACGATTATTGTTTAAAGTTCACTTAATACTCACCTATTTATTTACCTGTTCTCAATAATTATTTATTTATTATGTTTTAAAGATTTTATTTATTTATTTTTTGCCCCCAAAGCCCCAGTAGATAGTTGTATGTCATAGCTGCACACCCTTCTAGTTGCTATATGTGGGACTCGGCCTCAGGATGGCCGGAGAAGTGGTGCCTCGGTGCGCGCCCTGGATCTGAACCTGGGCCACCAGCAGCGGAGCTCGTGCACTTAACCACCAAGCCATGGGGCCGGCCCCTCGATAATTATTTAGATTGCCTACAAGACTTTATGAGACATTAAATAATATTAGCCATCATTTATTTTTTTTGAGACCAGTTTTGTAGTAGAAATAACATCAGTTTATTTGACGAATAAAAGCTGCATATCTGCATTATATCCAATGCTGAAAACTAACAAGCTTAAATAAGCTTTTATTTACCAAAGATTATTTCATATCACGTTAACTGGAAAAACATTTGGATTTAGAACTAACTTTTGTGAGTGCTTATTTCAAGTTAATTGAATAAACCTCTTGATTTTAACCATAACCTCTGGAGGTAAAATACCGCGCACATATAACATACATGTAGAGACAGACACATAAAGAACAGATAGATGCAACAAAGATTTTACAGCCGCTGTTTTAGAAAATTTAGCAGTTTCCATCTGCAGAAAGCTTCCTTCCAATTTCTTTTTTCTTTCAGTCTTAGGCCCCCTGCTGTCTTAGCACTTGCGCAAGTCTCCTGGGTTCAGAGGCCAGGCAGCCCAGCCGGGAATGATCAAGCAAACTCAATTTCCCACTTTCCTTTTCTTTTATTTTGCTACAAAGTCTGAACAATTTCTAGGGGCTGTGTAGTGGGTCAGGAGTGTGCTGCTTGTGAGTGTTACTCCCTAAAGAAAGGTCGTAATCACTCTCTTACATGCCTTGGTTTCTCCCGCTCGCAGTCTAGGTACTGCCGTGGGGGTTTGGAGTGCGGGTGACTAGCCCTCCCGTGCACGTTCCCGGACTAACCTGTGATAAATTAACATGAATGATAGTGGAGCTCGCTATAGGAAGGAGGGTTACAAGTCGTGGGGTTCCCCTCTGACACCCCCGATGAGATTCTCAGTTGCTTGAGAATTCCCGAAAGGTCGGGAGGAGCAATGTCCCTTTTCTTTGGAGCTGAACAGATTCAGTCTCTCATTTCTCTATCAAGCAGTTTTTTTAATACTTTATAAACATAATTTTTCCCAATTTTAAGCCATATTAAAAAGTCACCCTGCTCCATTCACTCCAAAATTTCCCCCTAGGCTCCTCTGGTCTAGGAAATTCTCTCTACGTTTCTCTTTCCTAGGAATTCCTCCCTAGGTTCCTCTGACCTGGGGAATGTATCAGTACCCCCTTAAGACACCTGGCCTTAAGCCTTGAAAACAGCTCAAATAAACTCTGGACCGTCGACTTAAAATAAAAAGGTCCAGGTTTCAGGAGAACTCACTCATGTCACCTGAAGAATGCAGTGATCTGGGGAGCACAATGGGCTCCTATTGGTACCAAATGCCAGTTCAGTGTAGATTCCAGGTGGTCTCTGGTGGGTTTCTCTGAAATCTTGCCACGACTACACCAACAAATGTCTACATAAATAATCCATAACCAATGTATAAATCAAAATTGGGGTGAATTTATTATGAGCTAACTTTTGAGGACCATGGCCCTGGGCCTTCCTTTCATAAGGAAGGAAGGGCACCGAAGGAGTGGGGTGTACAGAGCGGTTATATACCGTCAAAGAGCAAGTATCACATAGGATTGTAATGTCCCTTTTACAATAGCCACAAGATCGCCCTGCTAGGTTGCCCTGCCAGAATAGCTATAGGTGGAAACAGCGTGGAGCAGGTCTGTCATCTCATTGGGCATGGCTGGTGTCAGGTCTGTTGTCTGGAGCTGGGTGGTCACAGGATGAGTCCAGCAGTAAAATCCAAGCCTAGGGAGAAATGCTTATCCTTAAGGCAATGTCAACGAGGGGGAAGTTGCATCCTTATGTTAAGGGCATTTACTCTTCTCTTTGAGACACGGCAAAGCAGATACACAATGCAGGCGACAGGCCCTTTTGGAAAAACAAACTCAGTCCGAATTAGATTTACCCCAAATGACTTCCTCATATGCTCCAATATATCCTATTGTTTGCCATTTATTTATCAAGCTCAGGGTGTGTCTTTCAAACAGAAATCATCGAGAATAGCATGAAGTAGTCACTTACCAACAGATGTCACTGTGGCGACAGAATATTAACAAGTGGCCTTCAAATATAACCTTTTTCCCAAATACTATATTTCACTGAGTTAATCCAAAAGGGATTCTTCTCTCTTATACTGAAAAATCTCCACTCTGAACTTAGCACTAGAGGTAGCCAATTTTGAATAAAGACATCAAAGCTAGCCAATAGATCCTATTAAAACAAATCCAAACTTGGGAAAACTTTTGTTTTCAGTCACATGCAAACTCTCTCAAACTCAAGATAAAGTCCTGGTTTTGTGCAGATGGAGAAAAGCATCTCTTCCTCTTTTTCTATTCAGATAGTGCAGGGAAGAGCCCAAGGTGTCTCCTGGAAGAACACTAACAGTTCTTCACATTAGAAATGCATGCAGTGTTTCCTAGATTCTTTTCTATAGGCCGAGACCTGCTGACCTGATCAGAGGAGCAAACTTCTGGGCTCCAACAGTAAATAAGACTCTGTGCAGTTTACCACAACAATGAACTACAAAGATGTATCAGGAAATATTTTGAACACCCACACCTAAGCTCTCAGTTTCCCTCTGTCTAATTCCATGGCTACCTGAACTGAATTCATTCTCCATCTCCATCCCTTTCATGATAGTTTTTATCTCCTTGAATCAGCATGCTATAACATCTAAGAGAAATTTATCAAAATACTCTCTTCAAAATAGCTAACTGAAGTATAAGAATTGTAGAGGGTCAAAATTTTAAGATGAAAGTGATGTACAGAGTAACTGTACTACAAAATAAAAAGAAAAGGAATGAGAACAATAAGAAAGGAAGAAAAAAATGCTAAGGAGAAGGAATATAATAGAGTAAAAGTAAGAAAGAGAGAAAAAGAAGAAAGTAGGTGTAGGAAAGAGAAAGAGGCAGGAGAAGCATGAGAAATGACAAAAAGGGGCACGAGCAGAGGGAAGACACCATGCTCAGAGCGAATGACAAGTCAACTGGCTTCTGAGCAGGGCTCAGGTCTAGAGTCACTGGGCTGCGCTTGAAAACTCCACTCAGTTCTAACATCCAGAGAATGACTACTGCTCATCCAAACTCTGATGACACTGATTACCATCACTGTCCTCTCCCAGGACCTGCTGGAGCTTTGGGAACTGCTTCTCTCAGCAGCTTTGGGACTAACAGAGTCCCCATTAAATATTCATGAAGTAGGATGGTGTTTTTTTTAATTACTTTTTTAAATTTTATTTATTTATTTGTTTTCCCCAAAGGTCCAGTAGATAGTTGTATGCCATAGCTGAACATCCTTCTAGTTGCTGTATGTAGGATGCGGCCTCAGCATGGCTGGAGAAGCCAGTCCGTCGGTTCGCGCCCGGGATCCGAACCAGGGCCACTAACAGTGGAGTGCGATCACCTAACCGCTAAGCCATGGGGCCTGCCCAGGATGGTTGTTTTGAAAGAGTAACTCAGAGAGAGATCTCTCAAGGGTACATATAATCCTGCCAACTCCTACACTCACCCATCTGAAGAATTAAGAAACTAAACTTTTTTTTTTTAATTACTGTGAAGAAAAGTAGGAAAAAATTTTCTTGGCAAAACTTTAAATGTTCCATCATTTTTGAAGTTACCTCACAAAATTCTGTGCATAATCTAAAATTCTGGGCTCCCTACAGTTCCAAATATGTTTCAGAAATGATCTCTTTATCATCACAATGTAAGCCTATGCCTTATAAAGCAAAATAAACTTGGATGAGTTTTATCTTGGAGAGAGAGGGCAGCAAGAAAAAGAGTAGGATGTGCCTCTCTGCTATGAAGGAAAATAAATAAAATCACCAAAATATACAAAATATGCCTCTAAAACTGAATAAAGAGGTCTCTAAAGAGTTTTACATTTTAAGTAAAAATGCACCTATATAAAATTACACATCAGTTTGACTAAAATCTGGTCAACTTAATAGAAGAAGAATTCATTCAGTTTCATTTAAATAGCATGACTTATGATTAGCTGCATAATAAATGGTAGATATTTTAATTCTGGTATACCATGTCCTTCCACCAATGAAGGTGGGCTTAAATCTGTCATTTTCCTAAAAAGGGCCAACCAGATGTTCTGCTTATTTGATTACTTAATAGTATGGATCTGCTCCTCATTGCTAACGAAGGATGTCTACAAACAGGCTTTATCTTGTATATGTAATGGGAAACGCAGGCTGAGTTTACAAAAAGAAAAATTGAAAATGGAGCATTGCCTTGAGGAGACGTGGTCAATCTGTTCAAGAACATTTTCTCACTTGGTCAAGTGAAAAGCTGAGAGAGAATGCTGTCGGCCTCTTCCTTGGCCCCTTATAGAATGTGTGCATTACCTCAATTGAACGTGTCCTAAAATGTTTGAACTAAACTTGGAAATGAGTTGATGATACCGCATTTGCATTATGTCACACAGAATCTCTTTCATTAGGCACCATTCAAAACACTTTTTGGGACATTAGAGACCAGAAAAGTTTTGCTTCTCTGAGAGACTGTTGCTTTTAATCTCATGGACATGAGGTGATAGAGAATTGTTCCCATTACCCTTTCTACTTTAAACCTGAGGGATACATTTCCGATTACCTTTAAAAACTGCAGGTTCTTCCGAGCCGGCCCCGTGGCTTTGTGGTTAAGTGCATGCGCTCTGCTACTTGCGGCCCGGGTTCGGATCCCGGGCGCGCACCGATGCACCGCTTCTCCGACCATGCTGGGGTCACGTCCCATGTACAGCAACTAGAAGGATGTGCATCTATGACATACAATTATCTACTGGGGTGTTGGGGGAAAAAATAAATAAAAAGAAGGATAAAAAAAGAAAGAAAACTGCAGGTCCTTCCGAAACAACTTTCAGTGCTCTGGCTTACTTCAGCTTCATTTCATTGTTCCATCCTAAACGCCTTTCAGTTTGATCTATTTTCCTTTGTAAACTTTTTGTATACCTAGATATTTAAAAGCTGCTCAAATCTATATTGGAGAAAAGTTGGGTTACAGTACTTTCAGACAACATGTAAACCCAATTTTTAGGGTTTATACACAAAATGTTTCTGCCATGTTTCTACCAACTCTCCTTCCATATATTTTCCTCCAGGACTTCCTGTGACCAAATTGCCTTTCTAAAAGCCAGTCCTCTGTTCATTCTCTTGGCCAGTGACATTTTCATAGAAACATAAAGGACTGAATTTTCCAAAGATGCAACAAGAATGATCAAGTCCTGATTCACACCTAGATATCCTGCTCCTGTTGTCCATGAATTTTAAAACTAAAGTTAATTATCTCTTTCATTTTATCTAAATCTATTGAGTAACTTGGGCACTGAGTCCCTAAACTGATCCACAGTCTGCTTTAGCAGCCACAAAACTCTCTCTCAAATGCTTGCATTCATGTGCTGAGTAGGTATTTTATTTATTTAGATCTTATTCAAAAAAAGAGCTTCATTTATTTACTCAAATACTTAAGTATATACTATGTGCCCAAAGGTCTTGAAATGTTGGCAGTCTGCAAGTAAGACAGATATGTATAAACAGATAAATTACACTACAGAAATAATTTGAATGAAAGAGATATGAATAAAATGCCATGGGACGCCAGGGAAAGAGCCACCATGGGTTGACATACAACTAAGATATATAACAATGTACTGGGGCTTTGAGGAAAAAAACAACCACCATGAGGGGTGGACAGGTTTTGTAACATCTAGGTAAAGGAAAAGGAAGGGAGAGAAGATAAAGAGAAAACAAGATAAACGGAAAGGTTTTCTTCTTCTTAATGTTTCTGCCACCAACTTTTGGAGCACACTGCTTGCAGATGTCCTTTCTAGCCAGTCTTATCTTTCAGCAGGCTTCTATAGACTTCAAAAATTTGATTGTACCAAGCTGGGCTCCTCCCTGGAGACAATGCCAACTATGTAGGGAGCCAGTAGGGGAGCAAAAGATTCACGGGAATCTGCAGCCCTTCTGCAATTCACTGGTGGGGAGGGGCACCAAGGCTTCACCTTGGCCTCTGTCTCCAAGTTCACATAAAGGAGGGTCGGTTTCTTCCTCACTAGATGAGCGTGGAGAGAAACATCCTTCACAGAAGGGATTATGGAAAAATTAATGTGAGAGCCATGAAAAAGGCAGAGGAGGTAGCACCATGAATCTGAAGTAACTGGACATGTGAATTAGTAACCAGTAGGAAGAAGAGCTGAAGACAAAAAAATAAAGGCAAAAAACCAGTTCTCAATTTTCTAAGATGGAAATGCAAGCCTTTCTTCTTCAAAAAGAAAAATAAAATTGAAAGTGGTCACATGTTGCAAATAATGATTTTAACCACGATGTCACTACACAATAATGTGTAGCAATCAGTTGTTAAGTGCACTGCAAATAGTTCAAACTTAACAATTATGTTATCAAAGTTTGCAATTGATATATATATTTTAGTAAATAGTAGACTGTGTGCAAAGTTGTCACTATATTATTGACAATGTCACTCTTACTATTGAAAACATGACTAGGAGGGAGAAGATAGTGTGACCTCAGATTGCTAGAGTCACAGTAAGAAAAGTCAAGAAAGTGCCATCAGGTCATTTGGACAAAAGGATGCTATATGGCTGTTGGGTTTATAACAGATCAACTGGAGAAAAACAAGTCACTACATTAAACTATTTTCTACCTACCTCCATCACCCTCTCCAAGAACACATATTTTAAAATGAGACAAGTTATTATATTAAAAATTACTTGCTTTATCATTTTGAAAACTACATCAAAAAATGAACTGGGTTCATTTTTTGGGAACAAAAAAAACTGGGTTACAACCATCCTGGTATCAATTCCAACTACCATCTTTCACCAAACTAAAATTCTAATTATCACTAATTCACTTGCAATCTAGTGCTCCTCCAAAATACAATATCAACAACTTAAAATGTTTCATAACTTTTTTTAAATTGCCCTAGAATTTTAGAGGATAATATAAATATATCTCTTGGAAAAATTGAGAAAGATAAAGACACTAGGACAGGAAAAGATGAAAATATTACCCCAATCGATGATGTAAAACACAAGATATGAACAACTGTTAAAAAGAATTCTCTATGAAATCGATCAATTCTACTATCTCTACACGTGGCTATTTCCTATCAGTAATTTGATGCATAAACAAATAGAATAGTGTATTTAATGGGATCAATTCTTTTAGTTGTGTGCTTTTCCTTGTAAAACTACATATGCTTTTATGTTCTTCCTTTATTTTCAGGTGATGTCACATTAGAACACCCTCATCTCTGAAGATCTTTGCATTAAGGAACTCTACCTTGTCCCTTGATCAACTGTACTCTGCGTTATGATAAACTCAGAGACCTACATAGAACAATGTTTCCTACATCTTATCTCCCATGAGTTGCTCATGTCAGGGAGTATAGTCCACCAAGTAAACACTAAGCAGTGTTTCAAAAACATCGGATACTAAAAGGAGGACATGCAGGGTTGGGTGTGGGCCCCCATTCAGTGCCTAGTGCAAAGAAGAAAGAGGTCAATGCATCCCTCCAGAGACTGGGATAAAACAGGAGGTTATAAGCACGAGGCTCCCTTTGCAGGCCTTTCAGCAGGGACCTAGAATAAAACTGTTGACACTGTGGATCATTGTTGGTTTTACAGGGAACTCATGAGGAAGATAAGGAGATGAAATAATGATAATTATAATAACAGCAGCAAACACTTCTACTGAACCAGGCACTGCAATCTGAATGTTAATTCTGTGCTTGAACATACATGAACTCCTATATCCCTCAAAATATTCTGATGTAGTAGATGTTGTTCTTCTCACCATTTTACAGATGAAGAGACCGGGTACAGTGGCTGGAAAACTCAGCCAGGTTACAAAGCTGCTAAATGGCCGAGCCCAAGCTCAGTGCTCTTCTGTGATGCTCTTTGACTAAAACTCCAAGTTAAGTTTCTGATGACTATCTTTCTCTCTATAATCTAATGGGGGAAAAATCAAAATTCTTAACTCTAACATCCATGCTACCATTTAGGAAAAGTCGGTGAGGGAGAGATTTCTGAATAGTAACAATACCCTTCTATTAACTCTTCACTTATAGATCAGACATCAATAGTCCTGCTCAGTCCACCAAGAAGAAACTGGGACTTTATTATGCCAAAAAGAAGAAAAAACAAATAATAAAACAACCAAATTCCTTTATACATCATTACACAAATGTGATTCTTAATTCCGTGTGACAAATATGAAGTGTTTTCCTGGTTTACAGCTCCATATAAAGCTGATGTTAATCTCATGCTATCTTCCCAGCCAATAACACAAAATACTTTAAAACAACGAAAGGCACAATGACAAAAAACAACCACAAAGAAAATTAAATATTACATCTGAACGCTGTACAATTTTTTAAAGATTACTTAAAAGTTAGATTTAGTAAAATTTGTATCTCTATCTTGCCTCTCCCAGTTATCTCTGAAGGTAAAGAAAAGGATTAAGAAAGGCACAAGGAAGCCAGTTAGGGAAGCGAGTCAGCGGGAAGAGGTAAGTTGGCCGCCCCTCTGCAGACAACAGACAGAAATCTTCCCTGGGAGCTGTCTCAGGCCTCACAAGATGTGGAGCTTTGACCTCGGGCAGTGGCTACACCTGGACGCCAGCAGCAGTGAGTCTTAGATTTCAGTCTACACGGTAATAACTGGACAAGTCCAGTGTCCCCTTCCCTGGAATTCTAACTCAGCAAGTTTGAAGTTGGGACATGAGAATTTTCCATTTAACAAGCCTACCAGTGATTTTCCTTGAGTTATCTGCAGATTATGATCAAAGGCATACCTTGAAGAGAAGCACAAACTCACTACCCAGTATGCACTTCACAGATACTTTGTGTCACACACTCTCAGACCATTCCCTGGTCCAGGGGTCCCACATGCCTCAACATCCTTGGGCCTGTGTTGTTCATCAGGAGGTTCCGATGGTGGCAAAACAGACAGGACTCACCTGGGAAACTGCCCCTCTGTGTAATTCAGTGAGTGTGTGGGCTGCCTGCAGCCCAGATGTAAAGTGGGTCTTGCTACATTTAAAAATAAATTTCTTTTTAATTTTATTGAGGTCATATAGCTTATAACTGTAAATTTCAGGTCTACATTACTATATTTCAGTTCTGTATAGACTGGATCATGTTCACCACCAATAGTCTTGTTTTCATCTATCACCATACATATGTGCCCCTTTACACCTTTCTCTCTTTCCCTCTGGTAACCACAACCTGTACTCCCTATCTATGTGTTTGTTTATTTTCCACATATGAGTGAAATCAATCAGTATTTTTCTTTCTCTATCTGACTTGTTTCGCTTAGTATAATACCGTCAATGTCCATCCATACTGTCACAAATGGCATGAGGTTGTCTTCTTTATGGCTGAGTAGTATTTCATGTTATATATGTATATATATCACATCTTTATTCTTTCATCCATTGATAAGTACTTGAGTTGCTACTCAGTGTTGGCTATTGTGAATAATGCTGTGAAGAACATAGGGGTGCATACATTTTTTTGAATTACTGACTTCATATTCTTTGGATAAATATGCAGAGGTAGAATAGCTGGATCTTATGTTATTTTTATTTTTAATTTTTTGAGAAATCTCCATCATTTTCCCCTAGTGGCTGCACCAGTTTGCATTCCCACCAGCAATGTATGAGGGTTCCCTTTTCTCCACATCCTCTCCAACACTTATTATTTCTTGCCTTTTTAATAATAGCCATTCTGATGGGTGTGAGGTGATATCTCATTATAGTTTTGATTTGCATTTACTTAATAATTAGTGATGTTAAACATCTTTCATGTGCCTGTTGGCCCTCTGTATAACTTCTTTGGAAAAATGTCTTTTCATATCCTCTGCCCATGTTTTGATCAGGTCGTTCATTTTTTTGTTGTGGAGTTGTATGAGTTCTTTATATATTTTGGAAATTAGCCCCTTGTCAGACATATGATTTGCAAATATTTTCTCCCAGTTGGTAGGTTGTCTTTTCATTTTGTTGACAGTTTCCTTTGCTGTGCAGAAACTTTCTAGTCTGATGTAGTCCTACTTGCTTATTTTTTCTTTTGTTTCCCTTGCCGGACAAGATACAAAGACAGACATTATATAAAGATAAAAGGGACATTCCACCAAGAAGACATAACACATTAATATACATGCACCTAACACAGGAGCAACAAACTATATAAAGCAACTATTAACAGACTTAAAGGAAGAAATTGACAGCAACGCAATAATTTTAGGGGATTTCAACACCCCACCCACATCAATGGATTGATCATCCAGACAGAAAGCCAACAAGGAAACAGTGGCGTTAAATGAAACATCAGACAAGATGGTCTTAATAGATATATAGAGAACATTTCATCCCAAAACAGCAGAATACACATTCTTCTCAAGTTCACATGGAACATTCTCAAAGATAGACATATGTTGGGAAACAAAGCAAGACTCAATAATTCTAAGAAGACTGAAATCATATCACGCATTTTTCTGACAACAATTGTGTGAAACTAGAAATCAACTACAAGAAACGGTTGGAAAAGTCACAAATATTTGGACACTAAACAACATGCTACTGAACAACTATTGGATCAATGAATAAAGCAAAGGAGAAAACAAAATATTACTAGAGAAAAATGAAAATAAAAAACAACATATGAAAACCTATGAGATGCAGCAAAAATAGTACTAAGAGTGAAATTTATAGCAATAGAAGCCTACGTCAAGGAACGAGAAAAATCCCAAATAAACAATCTAACACGGTACCTAAAAGAACTAGAAAAAGAAGAATAAACAAAGCCTAAAGTCAGTAGAAGGACAGAAATAACAAAAATCAGAGCAGAAATAGATGAAAGAGAGGCTAGAAAAAGAATAGAAATGTTCAATGAAACTAAGAGCTGTTTCTTTGAGAAGATAAGTCTCTTTCTTTAGAGATAGAGATGGCATATGGGCAGAGATTATAAGATCAGAAAATCCAGACACTCAATCAGAGAAATCTCTGAAATTTAAGCATCATTTAAGCAACTTTTTAGCATCTTTAATACGTTCGAATATGCTGTACTTTTAACATCTGTTTGAATACGTGTGGCAAAGTCAAAGGACAGCCTATACTAGGCACCACAGGATGATAATAGCTTCCCTGCCTTCAACAACAAAAGGTCCAGGAAACTGACTTATCTTGGGTCCAAGTTGGGAACTATTTGGGAGAAATAGAGTGAAAAAGTAAATAAACCAGACAAGAATAAAAGAATTAGACAGGGATCTGATGGCAAAGAATACTTTTCCCAGCTACAGACCAATAGAATCTGGACAGAATGAGAAGGCTCATAACTACACCTGGCACCAGGAAGTAAAGTGGAAATCTCACAAGGGAGGCCACTTTGAGGCCTATAAACACCTTGCAAAACTACTCATTAGGATTTCAGAACAACAACATGTTTAGGATGTGTGTGTTCAATATATGCATGTCCTGGGTTCTCCTCATGATATTTGCCTTACCTATATGTATATTTCCCTAAACCTTTGTTGATTATAAAGCAAAGCGAAGAGAATAACTGTGCGGCAGAGGTAAAGAGCAAATTAAAAACAAAAAACATACTGTAGTCACCATGTTGAGACTGTAAAGTAAACTGAATTAACTGATGGACAGGAGATGCTCTTTCTGAAATTTTTTTAACAAATTAAAAAATTCATAAAATATTCTTCAACATTGACGGTAATATACAATGCATAGATCAGTTAGTTCAAGCTTTACCTTCAGGGGGAGTCATTGACCATAATAGAGAATTCAGTTTCCAGGAGTCAGCTAGTCTTGTATCAGAAAGTGTCACATTTCAGACCTGGCTGTGCGTTTCAACTATTCACGTCTCTTTAAGCTAGTCATATCTTGATAAGCACCACAGGCTTTGCTACTTAGCTTACTGAATATCAGAAATAGCTTTTCATTGGTGAAATGAGTGGTTCGTTTAATTAGCATGAATTTAGAAAGGAGCTCTCATTGGTGAAACTGCAGGGATTCCATATATGTGGACTGGCCGAAACATCAGAGAATATCCTCATACTTAGAGGAAGAAGGTAAGAGTCGAGCAAGAAAGGATGTCAGGGGTGATGTCCTGACAGTGCTGCACCAGCTGCTGGTTTAGGAAAATGTCTCCTTGCCTGTTGCCAGCCTTTAGGCACAGGATCCTGCCTCCTTCACATCTGTATCATGTGAAACTTTCGTGGAAGGTGTAGCCGGGCATCTATCCAGGTAGCGAGCTGCACATCCCCCGATGAAGGGACTCTTGCCTAGACCGCTTCATCATCCTAACACAATGCCACTCAGTCTTGGACTTCACTGGCTCCATATAAAACAGGCAACACCAACAGCCAAAGGGATAAATGGTTTCACTTAGGATTCCATGTTCACCCCAATGCAATGTATGCTATAAGCACTCTATACAACCCCATATAAACTATATATATATATGGAAAGTTCAGTTGGTCCTCCAGGCTTTCAGACACACCCCAGGACTCTCACATATTGCAGTGCTGTGATGTAATCTCAAAACCTCTCCTTCACCTCATGGATCCAGTAGCAGAAAATAAGGAAAACACATTATCTTTCATGGCTTTTTAGTGTCTACACATGTCATCTCTTCAACCAGACTATCACTTAAATTTTTCTATATGCCTCTCGTCCACCCCCCAAATTCGTCTCTCCCTGTTTCCTGAGTCAAGCTCCACTCCACTAGAAGGCCCTCCCTGGTCCTGCCCTCACAGAGTCTCATCAATCACTAAAGTCAAGTTGAAGCCCCAGCTCACGTGGACCACTCCGGAATCAGCACACAGACACGGCACACCTGCACCCCTCGTTTTGACAATAATGTTGTGCTGTCTGGAAGGGTGGCGGCTTAACACTTTCCTGAGTGTATTTCATTTTCCCTCAAATGCATTTCAGCACAAGAAGTGTGCACACCTTCCCTGTCAATCCACCCACTCTTAACAATATCATGATGACTGCATAACAGCCACTTAATGTCTATTGAATGAACACGCTTGTCAGGTAGAAAAATAATTGAAATGGTCAATATGAGCAGCAGCTGTAGCTGGTAATATCATTTTCCTCATTTGCTTTAAAGGTACCAAAAGACACCGACAAACTTTGTGGGTTTCATTTGAAATGCCAAAGTAACAAGTTATCAGTTATATCGAAACCTAGTGGCAATTACAGAAGATAAATAAAAATAGGGAGTAGACAAAAATCCTAGGATATCATCAATACTGGGGCCCAGACAGATGTCCTAACTTTACAAGTCCTCAGTGTTCTCACCAGGAAATCAGGAATGATACCCGCCTTGGCCCTGTTCATAGGGCAGGTGTGACGCAGGAGCAACTACTATGCGGAAAGAGCTAAGACAATGACAGCTGTTATTCAGAAATAACCCACCAGGAGTACCACTTGTTTTGAGATTTTAAAAATCTATGTTTAGTTAGAATAATCACACATTATTTCCTGTGTTTAAAAAATCCTCTTCAGGGCCGGCCCCGTGGCTTAGCGATTAAGTGCACGCGCTCCACTACTGGCGGCCCGGGTTCGGATCCCGGGCGGGCACTGACGCACCTCTTCTCCCGCCATGCTGAGGCCGCCTCCCACATACAGCATCTAGAAGGATGTGCAACTATGACATACAACTATCTATTGGGGTTTTGGGGAAAAAAAGGGAGGAGGATTGGCAATAGATGTTAGCTCAGAGCCGGTCTTCCTCAGCAAAAAGAGGAGGACTAGCATGGATATTAGCTCAGGGCTGATCTTCCTCACAAAAAAAAAAAAAATTTTTAAATCTTTTTCAGAAGAATTCAACGTTATCACCATATGTCCACATCAAGGTCTCTCCAGAACCAGTGCTGAATTTTTGCTTTATTATGAGATGCTAGTTGAGCAAACTTGAGTCTCCAGAGCTTGCTTGGCATTTGTGCTGATTGTCACTCTTTTGCATTCAATTAATAACTTTGTTGTGGTATTTCCTCAACCATCGAGGCATGTCTTTTTCTCTGGTGTATTTCTGTTTAGCATTTCAGAAATGTAGTTATTTCTCAAGTAGGGTTATATGCTCCCTGCCTCCAGGGACCATTGGTATTACCTCTATTTTCCCCAGGATATTACATATTCTATATACATAACAGACACACAATGAGTACTAAGGAACTGATAAATAAATGGCAAGCAATAGGATATATTGGAACACATGAGGAAGCCATTTGGGGTAAAACTAATTTGGCCAGAGTTTGTTTTTCCAAAATGGCCTGTCTCCTGCATATCTGCTTTCCCGTGTCCCAAAGAGAAGAGTAAATGCCCTTAAGATAAGGATGCAACTTCCCCCTCATTGACATTACCTTAAGGATGAGCATTTCTCCCTAAGCTAGGATTTGGTTGCTGCAGTCATCCTGTGACCACCCAGTTCGAGACAACAGACCTGACCCAGCCAAGCTCATCGAGATAGCAGACCTGCTATCCATCAATGGACCTGCTGTGTCCATCAATAGCTATTCTAGCCAGGTAATCTGACAGGGTGATCTTGTCGCTATAGTAAAAGAGACATAACAAGCCTATGTGATACATGCTCTTTGACGGTATATAACCGCTCTGTACACCCCACTTCTTTGGTGCCCTTCCTTCCTTAGGGAAGGAAAGCCCAGGGGCACAGTCCTCAAAAGTTGGCTCATAATAAACTCACTCCAATTTTGATTTATAGATTGATTATGGATTATTGACATAGACATTTGTTGGTGTAGTCATGGCAGGATTTCAGAGAAACCCACCAGAGACCACCTGGAATCTACACTGAACTGGCATTGGGTACCAATAGGGGCCCATTGTGCCCCCCAGATCACTGCATTCTTCAGGTGATCCTGGTGAGTTCTCCTGAAACCCTGACCTTCTTATTGTAAGTCAACAGTTCAGAGTTTATTTGAGCTGTTTTCAAGTCTTAAGGCTAGGTGTCTTAAGGGTGTACCGGTACATACCCTAGGTCAGAGGAACCTAGGGGAGCATTCCTAGGAAAGAGAAACCCAGGGGGTATTTCCTAGACCAGAGGGGCCAAGAGAGCACTTTTGGAGTGAATGGGGAGGGCTGACCTTTTTAATTTGGCTTAAAATTGGAAAGAATTGTGTTAATAAGGTCTGAACAAAACTGCTTGATAGAAAAATGAGAGACTGAATCTGTTCAGCTGCAAAAAAAAGGGACATTGCTCCTCCCGGCCTTTTGTGCATTCTCAGACATGAAGTTGTAAAACTTCTAGAAGAAAACATAGGGAAGAGGCTCCTCGACATTGGTCTTGGGAATGATTTTGTGGATATCCCACCAAAACCGCAAACAACAAAAGAAAAAATCAACAAATGGGACTACATCAAACTTAAAAGTTTCTGCCCAGCAAAAGAAACAACCAACAAAATCAAAAGGCTGGGAGAAAAGTTTTACAAACCACATATCAGATAAAGGGTTAAATACCCAAAATTTATAAAAAACTTTTACAACCCATAAGAAAATTTATAAAGAACTCATACAACCCAATAAGAAAAAAGCAATCCAATCGAAAAATGGGCAAATGACTAAGTAGACATTAGTCCAAAGAAGACATCCAAATGGCCAACACACACATGAGAAGGAGATCAATGTCACTAATCATCAGGGAAATGCAAATCAAGACCACAAAGAGCTATCATCTCACACGTGTAAGGATGGTGATCATCAAAGAGACAAGAGATACTAAGTGTTGGCAAGGATGTGAAGAAAAGGGAACCCTTGTGCGCTGTTCATGGGAATTTAAATTGGTGCAGCCACTATGGAAAAGACAGTGGAGGTTCCTGAAAAAATTAAAAATAGATACACTTCAGTGTATTTATCTGAAGAAAATGAAAACACTAACTTGAAAAGATATATGCACCTCTGTGATTATTACAGCATTATTTATATAGCTAAGATATGGAAACAACCTAAATGTCCATCAATAGATGAGTGGATAAAGAAAATGTAGTATGGGCCGGCCTGGTGGCGTAGTGGTTAAGTGCATGTGTTCCGCTGTGGTAGCCTGGGGTTCAGATCCTGGGAGCGCGCTGCCTCACCACTTGTCAGGCCATGTTGTGATGGAGTCCCATATAAAGTGGAGGAAGATGGGCACGGATGTTAGCCCAGGGCCAGTCTTCCTCAGCAAAAAGAGGAGGATTGGCACATGTTAGCACAGGGCTGATCTTCCTCAAAAACAAAGGAAAGAGAATGTGGTACATATTTACAAAGGAATATTATTCAGCAATAAGAAAGAAAAAATCTTGCCATTTGCAATGTCATGTATGGACCTTGAGGTCATTATGCTAAGTGAAATTACTGAGACAGAGAAAGATAAATACCATTTGAGCTCAGTTATACATACAATCTGGCTCTTCAGTTTCTCACCAAACTGCCACTGGCAGGCCGAGTTGAGTACCGGTTTTCTTTTTCTTTTTTTTTTTGTGAGGGAGATCAGCCCTGAGCTAACATCTGTGCTAATCCTCCTCTTTTTGCTGAGGAAGACCAGCTCTGAGCTAACATCTATTGCCATTCCTCCTCCTTTTTTTCTTCCCCAAAGCTCCCAGTAGATAGTTGTATGTCATAATTGCACATGCTTCTAGTTGCTGTATGTGGGACGCGGCCTCAGCATGTCCAGAGAAGCGGTGCGTCAGTGTCCGCCCGAGATATGAACCCGGGCTGCCAGTAGCGGAGCTTGCGCACTTACCCACTAAGCCACAGGGTCAGCCCCAACATCTGCGTCTTCTTTTTATGTGTCTGTCTACATGTATGTTATACGTGCACGGTATTTTACCTTTGGAGGGTATGGTCAAAATTAAGAGCTCTATTCAATTAACTTGAAGTAAGTGCTTAGAAAAGTTATTTCTAAATCCAAATGTTTTTCCAGTTAACATGATATGAAATAATATTTGGTAAATAAAAGCTTATTTAAGCTTGTTAGTTTTCAACATTGGATATAACACAGACATACAGACTTTCTTTGTCAGATAGACAATCTTGATGAAGAACTAATTGATGAACTCATACTTCTCAATTTCAAGATTAATTACAAAGTCAAGAAACTGTGATATTTTACAATACTACAATAATCAAGAGACCGTGATATTTTAAAATGAATAGACACAGAGGTAAATGAAAAAACATGGAAAGTCCACACATAGACCTCTGCAATTACAGACAACTTGATCTTGGTCATGACAATAAATGCACTCCAACATAAAACATAATAGATTTTTAGTCTCTAGTCATCATCAACCATGGTGATGATACAAAAGGACGACCCTATGGAAATAAATGAACAAAGACACAAATTTTGCACCTTAGAAATAAATGTACTCAAAATCACACATCAACTAAAATATAAAATACAAAACTGTAAAAATCATACTGGGAAATAAGAGAAAATCTTCATGATTTGTAGTTTGATGATTTGTTTTCATATACAACACAAAAAGCACAATCCGTGAAGAAAAGAATTGATCATGTGTACTTGGTTAAATTTACATTCTCCAATCTGGGAAAGACAGCATTCACAGATTGGAAATACAAACTCCTGACTAAGATAATACATTTGTAAAACACATATCTGCAGAAAGACTTGTATGCAAATTATTCAAAGAACCAGTCAAACGCAGCAACAAGAAAACAAACTCTCCAAATTAAAATAAATAGACCAAAATATGAATAGACAAGTTACCAAAAATATATATATATACACATGGGAAATAAGCAAATATAAATTGCTCAACAACAAGGAATTATTGGAAAATAAAATCCATTGTGCATTAAGAAAAAGTAAATTAAAACACCAATGAGATACTCTACTCTTCTAGTAGAATAGCTAAAAACCAAAAACTGACAATACCAATTACTGGTGAGGATGTGGGACAATAGGAAATCTCATTCATTGCTGATGGGAATACACATAGTATAACCTCTTAAGAAGACATCTTGCTAATTCTTGTGAAGCTAAGTATAGTGTTACTATATGATGCACCAATTGTGCACCAGTGTATTTCTCCAACTACCGTGAAAATATACATCCACACACAGACCCCTAAGAACATCTAAAAAGCAACTTTATTCACAATGATCAAAACCTAGAAGGAACCATGATATCCTTTAACAGGTGAATGACACCCAAGTGTGGGACACTGGGTGAAGATACTTGAGGAACACTTGGGCTACAGGCACAGGGTAAGGAAACACACGAGTTCAGACAAGGCCTAGAGGAACAGTAGATGAAAACACTGGTTGTCTAGATGGGCTGGAGGCATAGAGAACGTAGACAAACACGAGCTGGCATGGGCTGGAGCACAGCTGACAGGCACACTCAGGGATGGAAAGGGATGCAGACACATGGAGTGAGAGAGACATGTGAGGTCTGGTATCAAATGTGGGCACAGGAGATAGAGACACTCGAGGAAAGATACCTGCTGCAAGTACGTGAGAGAATGAAATTAGGTGTCTGACATGGGTTTTAGAGAGATGGAATGGAGACTTACATGAGTTGACATGGGCTACAGGAACAAGGAATGGAGACTTTTGAGAGGTGGTATGGACAGAGGGGAGAGAAAACCTTGACAACACAAAAGGTCAGACGTGGGCTGCAATCATATGAGATGGTGACACTGGACAGAAGATATCAGCTTCAGGTAGAGGGATGGAGACACACGAAGGCTGGCATTGTTGCAGGCTCATGGGCTGGAGATCCTATGGGACAGACATGGGTTGCAGCACAGAGTTTAGAAATACACTAGAGAAGACAAGAGATACCAGCTACATCTGTGCTTAGAAGGCAAAGGTGTGTAGCCTTAAATGAATGTATGAATATGGAAGAAAGACAGGAAATCCATAATCTCAGCTTCTGTCTTAAGAATTAAAAGAGAATCACACTGGGAAAAGTACAGAATGGAAACAATAATAAAGATAAGAATTAATGAAATAGAAAAATACTAAAGAAACAAATCAAGCTAAAAGTTATTTTTAAAAATATTAATAAAGTTAATAAACCACTAACAAAACTGATTAAGAAAAAAAAAAGAAATGAAACACAAATCACCAGTATCAGAAATCAAATAGGAGTTTTTGCGCCCAAGGTGGGGCTACACTGGCTGGCAAGTTGCGTTCTCTGGGTGGAAGAACTGCCTTCTCCCTGGATTACTGCAGCGGATGAAATACGTGAACCCCTGACGAAAGCCGGCAAAATGTAAGACTTCTTACCACGTCAGCCTCCCGGAATCTCTACCTGTGGAGTCCGGTGGAAGGAAGTGGTGAGAAATTTTTTCTCTTTCTAAATTTAGATTGGCAAGAGAAAATATTTGGGAAACTAGTTTCTTGTGCTTTTAGTGACTCTGGTAAATTTGATAGAGTACTCTTGGTTTTGATTTTGATCCCTTTTCCTCCCAGAGGTAGTCTCTGTTTTTCTCTTTTGTCTGTGTCTTTTGTCATAAGAAGGAAATACCATAGAGTAGGACGCAGGCGTAGGCCCTATAAGCCTGCTGTCCAGGCCGGCCCCACAGACTGGTGAGTTTGCGGGTCTCACCAGACTGGTGTCTATTTAGACAAACTTTGCTGTGGGTTAATATGCACATGAAGTGAAGGCCATTGCCAAGGGCATCTTGGAAGCCAAAAAGGCCGCAGATTTTCTGGGCACGGGTCGAGCAGTTAAGAGCCATTAGGTCGCTCGCCACTTTGAGGAGACTCCTGTGACACGATAAGTTGGTCACGGAACGGGGTAGATGACACAGGTTCCCTGCCAACTGCAAGAAAATGTCCGTGCAACGACGAGGTACTCTGTAAAGCACACAGTCCCCAACCCCGTGGCACTTGCCCCCCAGGTATTATTCTAACTCCAAGAGACCTAAGGCGTGGCTAAAGTTGTCATTGTGCACGTAAGAACAAAACCGGATGAGGTTTTTCCTTCTGTCTTGTTCTGTGTCCTGAGAAAACTTGGCTTTGTGACCAGTGAGAATATTCTCCTTTGTCTCCACCATACGGAAGGTGCACTTACCGGGGTGCGCCTTGGTGGCCAGTCGAGTAGACTGGGGTTCTGAACTGTCTCTTTGTCCGGCTGTGCCAAGCTCTCAGGGGAGTTTGTCATAAAGGACCCAGTCCATAAGTGCTTTTGTCGTCTTAACCACCGTTGCTTGTTAGTGCTGAAAAAATCTCATTTCAGTACCACCTGCCCGGTGTCACAGATTAGCGGGTCTGTGACTGGAGGCGTCCCACACTATTGTGGGAGACCGGAGACACCGTTTTCACTACACCATCCTTACCGCCTGTGCAACGAAGGTCTTTACTTTTTCTGAATATCTTTGAGAATAAATTCTGTGGATCATGGGGGCTACATCATCTGCGCCCTCACCAGGGACGCCTCTTGCATCCATGATAGATTTATTCTAAGCGTGAAAAGTTACCTCCGGGTCTTTCCTTAAAAATGCTTATTAGTTCGAGTCACTATTAGAATAAATATACAAATGAAGATCCTACTCGTCAATGGCCAGACGACGGATCCTTTAAATTAGAAAAACTTCTAAATTGAGAAAAAAAAAATGTTTTGAGAGCTCTCACATAATTATTTATTTGGTACCTAAGAAAAGGCCAAAAAAAGGGAAGAGAAAAATTTGACTAGCCTTAAGACCTTGACTCAGGTTACAAATAAATTGAAAACATGTAAAAGTGTAAGTGTTGATAAGATTATAAAGGTTAGAATGTTTGAGTTAATTTTATATAAAAAAGTTACATCAACTTTGCCTGAATATGTTTTAAAATGTCTGACTGAAAATGCTTCCCTTGTCCAAAATTAAAAAAACAAGACCTATTGATAAAAATCTTAATAATAACTATGTTTAAAGGTATAAGCAGTGATAAAATTGACATAAAATTTTGTAGAAAAAAACTGATGTTATTTCTATTACAGAACTGGTTAACAAAAATAGTAATTTAAATGATGGCTAATTTTATCTGAAGTCTTATAAAGTCTTATAGACAATCTAAATAATTATTGAAAACAAATAAATAGTTGTGAAAAAAATAAATGTTAGATAAACTTTAAACAATAATTATGTGTTATGGTAGTTACTGCTTCCAAACTCTTTTTAGTGACTTAAAGCTTTAGAGTTTTGCTAAATTTTATAAAAAAAAATTCACTGAGTATCATCATTTCCAAATAACATAAGATATTAGACATTGCTAAATGTACGTTTGTCTACTTTTGGCTTTTCATTACAGGAAAACTAAAAGGTGTTTTGGGTCTATTGGTAAACATGTGTTTTATTAAAGATTATACTATAAAGTAACATGTTTCTAGAAGTTATAAAGTGTTTATAAATTTTCCAAGCCACAAGATACTAATGTAAAAAAAAGTTTATAATTGTTTAGTTTTTACTTACAAATTGAAGTTTCTAAATGTTAAAATTTCTAATTAGTATATGTGATTAAAAATTAAGAAAAATATGTCTGTGTACAAGGAAAATAAGATATATAAAAAAAGAACAAAGAATAGAAATATTTTGTTTGTTTGATTAAAAAGGATAAATTTGTCCTCAAATACTAGAAAAAAAAAAAAAGACATGAGACAAATTCTAAATATAAAAAAAAAGTTATAAAAAGTTTGTAAAAGAAAAATTCTGGAAAAAGAGTTTTTGCATGGTCAAGTTGGCTAATATTAAAATAAATTTAATTAAGTAAATGAGTTTTAATAGCAGAAGTAAGCTGGTGCAAAATTAAAATTTCTCGTAAAAAGATAATTTGCTTAAACTTGATAAAGAGGTTATAAAAGATTTTTCTTTACCTTTGAGTAAGTCTACCTAAAAAAAAAAAAAACTGTTAAAATAATTTCCTGTGTTCAAAAGACTGAGGTCTCTCTATTAAGGCTTTTTAGACTGTTAATGCTATGCTTGCTTTGACTTTTTATATTTTGGACAAACTCTCCAAAATTCATATCTTAAAATAAGTCTTTTTTTCTTTAAAAATTTTCAAAGGGCCCTGGAACTTCTCAAAAAAATTTGCTCTCTTCCTATAAGAGAAAAGATACTAAACTTATTAGGCTTATTCAGTATGTTAAATTACATAGAAAACATTGTCAGACAAGTGATGATAAGCCTGCTTAAGTGGTATTTTGTGGGTTAATGTTAATGATATAGGCGTTTTAAAATTGTATAACATTACTAAAATTCTGATCTGTCCTGGTTATCAGTCATATTTCTGGTTATTATTATTTTAAAATGTTGTACGTCACAAAATTAACCAAATTTCTCTGTCAGTTGCCATTTTGAGGTCTTGTTTACAGACTCATTTCTTTGCTCTAATGCTTTTGCAAAATATGTTTCAACTTCAGAAAAATTCATAAAAAAGACTGATATTTACACTAGAATACAGGTTTCTGACAAACTTTCTGATCATAAAACTGAACTTGGTAAAAAATTACAGAAATCTGATAGAGAAACTGACTTCATAAAGCTGCTAACAAAAAGACTGGGATCAAAAATGGATTACACAGGACTGAATGAACTGATAAAGATGATTATAATTTTTATGATTTTTCATTTAAAATATTGCTGAATTTTTAATGTTTTGTTTTTTCAGATTAAAAAAAAAACTTTTTCTCTTTTCTCCCGAGATAGCTATGACTTACAGCAATTTAATAAATGATATTTTTATAAATAAAATTAAAATATTTATCTTTTTCTCTCTATCTGATCCCTCAAATTTAGAAACTCTTAGTGAATAAATATTGTTGTTTTCATGACAATATAGTTATTTACATAAGTTCAATAAAAATCTGTTCTCCTTATAACAAGACACAATTAAAAACACTAGTTATATTACCAAGGTTGTGACTGGAACATCATATTTGCGATATAACCATACAGCTTTAGAAAAATAAAGATTAGACTTTATAAAATAAAGCCACGTGAAAATATTGGCCTGGTACCTTATGTTCCAAGCAGCACTTAGCAAGATAAGTAAAGAATGTCACTTATCTGACAGGTACAAAAAACCTCAAAATATTTTGAGAAAACCTCGAAAGAAAAAAATTCACCCAAATCTGTAGATATTACAGGCAAAGTCTGATGACAAAATCCTTGGCTTGGCTTTCCTGGCCTCGAGAGGCCTTTAAAGTTCAATCTGAGATTCCTTATAAAAAGTTCCAGCAAAGCAGATTTAAAAGAGCCTATGTGATCAATTGCTATTCTTGCTGTACTTATGTAAATAATTGGGCCAACTCTATTGGAACTAGACTTATTTTGCAAACTAGTTAGTTTTAATTTGGCTATCTTTGATAAAAATGAGGGTGATTTTAGAAAAAGAAATTATATTTCAGTAAAAACTATAGTATACATTTGTGGATATTAGATCCTAGTTTTGTTAATTGTCTTTTAAGATTTTTGTTTTATATCTGTTGACTAGACTAGATCCTGATTTCTTCTAGTCTCCTAAAATATCTGGCTACAGATATCCAAACTGACGTTTTTGATTTTTTTCCATCATTTTCATTTGAAATCACTAAAAACTGAACCTGCCCTTTTTCCTGAAGCCTTCCAAACTGAAGCTGATAGACTTGATATAAACTTGAGATGACCTGACGACACCATCCAAGACATTTTAAACTGCAAAAGATGCTTTGACGCTGACATCTAAAATTCTTCTTCACTGGCTGTCCTCTAAACTCAAAAACTGCTTTACAACTTGCTCTAACCATTAACCTTGTTTTTCTTTCGTTTACACAAAAATGCTTCTTATTAAATACTTGATTGCTTGCTTCCACAATATAGGCATAACCTTGAGAGCCCACCTACATCACCACCTTCCAAAAAAAACTTAATTAAACTGATCTATTATCAGGACTAAAAAATGGGTTCAGTGAGATAAAACAATCTACCAACTCAGCTTCTGGACTATAAAACTTCTTTAAGTTTCAAAAAGACTGTGAAACTTTTAGTTTCAAAGGTGGGACTGTGGGAGATCAAGATTTGGCCACTCTGAAATCTCTCTCTTTACCTTGGTTGTTTTCTCTAGGGACATTTGACCTCCCCCACTAACTGCCTAAAAAATTTGACATGGTAGCTCCTTCCTGGAACAGATCTATCATGATGGCTGTAAAGATAACGTAGGGTAAATGTTACAATAGGAAAGGCACCAACAAGCCCCTCTTATCAGAAGTTCTGTCTCTCTGGCCACATTCTCTGGATGACCCTGTAAAGAGTTGCCAGACAATCATTTACATTTATAAGGAAAATCTCCATTTGTAAATGTATCTCCCTCTCTGTTTGGAGAAAAGAGGGAGATGAGCTCATTTCTAGTGACTTGTCAATGTGGAAGGTGAGGCCTTGAGCTACATAATAAACCTTACTCTTGTTTACTGTGCTTTAGTGGTAATCTCCTGTAACTGACTCCCCCCACCCCCAAAATCCTCCTTTGTCATTGGCTGAAAATGATATTTAAGACGAGAATTTCTGCTATTGTGTTGAAAAACACAGCGTCCCTGCTCTCTCCCAGGGTATACATGTTATTAAACTTGGTATTATTTTCTCCTGCTAACCTGTCTTGTTGATTATTTGGCCAGCCAGAAGAACCTTAAGAGAAAGGGCAGAGAGAGAGTCTCCCTCTCCCCCGACATAGGCAATCTAAATAATTATTGGGAACAAGTCACTAAATAGTTGTGAAAAAGATGAATGCTGGGTGAACTTTAAATAATAATTATGTGTTATGGTGGTTACAGCTTCCAAACTCTTTTTGGTGACTTAAAACTTTAGAGTTTTGCTAAGTTTTGTGATAAAAATTCACTGAGTATCATCATTTCCAAATAAGATAAGATATTAGACATTGATTGCTAAATGTACGTTTGTCTACTTTTGTCTTTTGGTTACAGGAAAACTAAAAGGTGTTTTGGGTCTATTGGTAAACATGTGTTTTATTTAAAGATTGTACTATAAAGGAACATATTTCTAGAAGTTATGAAGTGTTTATAAATTTTCCAAGCCACGATACACTAATGTAAAAGAAAGTTTATATTGGTTTACTTAGTTTTTACTTACAAATTGTGGTTTCTAAGAGTTAAAATTTCTAATTAGTATATGTGATTGAAACTACTAAATATTAAGAAAAAATATGTCTGTGTACAAGGAAAGTAAGATGTATAAAGAAGGAACAAAGAATGGAAATATTTTATTTGATTGATTAAGAAAGATAAATTTGTCTTCAAGTACTAGGAGGGGAAAGAAAGACATGGGACAAATCTGAATGTAAAAAGAAAGTTATAGGTTTGTGGAAGAGGAATTCTGGAAAAGGAGTTTTTGTATGGTCAAGTTGGCTAAGATTGAAATGAATTTAATTAAGTAAATGAATTTTAATATCAGAAGGAAGCTGGTACAAAATTATGATTTGGTTTCTTTCTCTTAAAAGGATAATTTTCTTGAACTTGATAAAGAGGTTATAAAAGATTTTTCTTTACCTTTGGGTAAGTCTACCTAAAAGACAGAAAAAAAAAACTGTTAAAATAATTTCCTGTGTTTAAAAGACTGAAGTCTCTGTATTAAGGTTTTCGGACTGTTAAAGCTCTTTTTGCTTTAACGTTTTCTATTTTTGACAAGCTCCCCAAAATTCATATCTTAAATAAAGTCTTTTTTTTACTTTTTTACTTTGAGAATTTTCAAAGGGCCCTGGAACTTCTCAAAGAAATTTGCTCTCTTCCTATAAGGAGGAAGACAAAGAAATTTGCTCTCTACCTATAAGGAGGAAGATACTAAACTTATTAGGCTTATTCAGTATGTTAAATTACATGGAAAGCATTGTCAGACAAGTGATAAGTCTGCTTAGGTGTTATTATGTGGGCAAATGTTATTGACATAGGTGTTTACTGAAATTCTGATCTGTCCTGATTATCAGTCATAATTCTGGTTATTATTAAAGTGTTGTATGTCACAAAATTAGCCAAATTTCTCTGTCAATTGCCATTTTGAGGTCTTGTTGTTTACAGACTTATTTCTTTGCTCTAATGCTTTTGCAAAATATTTCAACTTCAGAAAAATTCATGGAAAGGACTCTGACATTTACACTGGAGTACAGGTTTCTGACAAACTTTCTGATCATAAAACTGAACTGGGTAAGAAATTACAGAAATCTGATGGAAAGACTGAAAACTTCATGAAGCTGCTAAGAGAAAGATTGGGATCAAGAATGGATTACACAGGACTGAATGAACTGATAAGGATAATTATAACTTTTATGATTTTTCATTTGATGTATTGCTGAATTTTTAATGTTTTGTCTTTTCAGAGTTAAGGAAAACTTTTTCTCTTTTCTCCTGAGCTAGCTATGACTTATAACAATTTGGTAAATGATATTTTTGTAAGTAAAATTGAAATATTTCTCTTTTTCTCTCTATCTGATCCCTCGAATTTGGAAACCCTTAGTAAGTGAGTATTGTTGTTTTCATGGCAATATAGTTATTTGCATAAGTTCAATAAGAATCTGTTCTCCTTATAACAGGACACAATTGGAAACACTGGTTATATTACCAAGGCTGTGACTGGAACATCATATTTGCGATATAACCATACAGCTTTTGAGGAATGAAGATTGGACTTTATGGAATAAAGCCACGTGGAAATATTGGCCTGGTACCTTATGTTCCAAGCAGCACTTACCAAGATAAGTAAAGAATGTCACTTATCTGGCAAACACAAGGAACCTCGAAATATTTCGGGGGAACCTCGGATGAGAGGAATTCACCCAAATCTGTAGGTATTACAGGCAAAGTGATGACAAAATCCTTGGCTTGGCTTTCCTGGCCTGGAGAGGCCTTTAAAGTTCAATCTGAGATTCCTTATAAAAAGTTCCAGCAAAGCAGACTTAAAAGAGCCTATGTGATCAATTCCTATTCTTGCCGTACTTATGTAAATAATTGGGCCAACACTATTGGAACTAGACTTATTTTGCAAACTAGTTAGTTTTAATTTGTCTATCTTTGATAAAAATGAGGGTGATCTTAGAAAGAAAAATTATATTTCAGTAAAAACTATAGTGTACATTTGCGGATATTAGATCCTAGTTTTGTTAATTGTCTCTTAAGTTTTTTGTTCTATATCTGTTGACTGGACTGGATCCCGATTTCTTCTAGTCTCCTAAAAGATCTGGCTACAGATGTCCAAACTAACGTTTTTCATTTTTTCCATCATTTTCATTTGGAATCACTAAAAACCTGCCCTTTTTCTTGAAGCCTTACAAACTGAAGCTGACGGACTTGATATAAACTTAAGAGATTACCCGATGACATCATCAGAGACATTTTAAACTGCAAAAGATGCTTTGATGCTGACATCTAAAAATCTTCTTAACTAGCTGTCCCCTATACTCAGAAACTGCTTTACAACTTGCTCCAACCATTAACCTTGTTTTTCTTTCGTTTACATAGAAATGCTTCCATTAAATACTTGATTGCTTGCTTCCACAATATAGGCGTAACCTTGAGAGCCCACTTGCATCACCACCTTCTAAAATGAACTTAATTGAACTGATCTATTATCAGGACTAAGAAATCTGTTCAGTGAGATGAAACAATCTACCAACTCAGCTTCTGGACTATGAAACTACTTTAATTTTCAAAAGGACTGTGAAACTTCTAAGGAAGTTTCAGAGGAGGGAACTGATGGTGCTCAGGGCAAGTTACCCCAGGAGGCACCACTCTGGTATGCAGATTATTTCGAGCTGAAGACAATAAGGACTCAGAGAACTCATGAAGAATATTTGAGTTTCCCCTTCCAAACTGCCTAAAGAATTTAAAACAAAAGATCTGTTTCAGGAACGAGTTATTATCATGATGGCTGTAAAGATAATGTAGGATAGCGGTTACAACAGGAAAGGCACCAAGCACCTTTTATCAAAAACTTTCTCTCTCCCTGGCCACATTATCTATTGATGACCCTGAGAAGAGTTGCCATGCAAACATTTGCATTTCTATCTCCATGGGAGTTGCCTCTTGCCCTCTGAGGTCCAAGACCACTACCCACCCCCAACACCTTCCTCGCCTTTAACTGCAATACTTTAGGGGACAGCTTAGACAGAGGGAAGAGTTGCTCATTTCTGAGTTTCTCCCAAGTATACCTGTTATTAAACTTGGTATTATTTTATCCTGTTAAAAAAAAAAAGAAATCAAATAAGAAGTATTCTCTAGAGAGTGCTTAGATCTTAACACGATACACCATTTTGTGAAATACTTAGGACTGCGAATTAGACACCAAACATCAAAATTCACTTTATAAAAAAACAATATACTGAAACTGACACAAAAAATAACATAAAATAGGAAAACTCACATATCTACTAAATAAATTGAATTGTTAAAACGTCAAGCCAACTAACCAACAAAAACCACAAACACTTTCCACAAGCAAAACTCTAAGTCTGGGACTATTAACTATTGCAGACAATAGAGGGAGGAAGGAAGGAAAGGTTCAGATTCCAGATTAGACTGAACACAAAACTAATAGAGATTTTATTCACATTGAATACAATACAAAGAAGATTCTTTACCACACAGGACCTCTGAAGTCATCTTTCCACTATACTACCCAATAAGTTGAACCTAGAGAAGAACTGGAGAAAAAAACAACTACACTTATTAAATATTTTTAACACAGTAAAGAAACTGAGGTTATCTAAACTGAAGAGGAAAATGCTAATAGGTGACATTTACCATCTTCAATGTATGAGGAAGTCCAGAGAAGGCTAAATTTAAAAAGTGGATATAAAGTGAAAATTATTTAAATAACACAAAGAAAAATTTTATTATATGGCAAAGTAATATAGCAGACAATCAACCAATAAATAAAAAACAATTAATGTATATCATTGATTAGAGATATTAATAATCAACAGAACTGGTTTCTGGAGGTTGTGGAGTCTTTGTCCCTGGAAACTTCTCAGAAACAAACATTAAGCCATTTGTCCTGGATAGACTTTAGACCTTCTCCTGCTGGGGCTCAAGATCCCTTCAAGTTTCTTCTGTAATTTTAATCTACTGCTAAATTAAATGAGAGAAGGCATGGTGAGGTCAATTATGAGTGTGCTCTGGGGGGGTTCCTTAGAGGAGTTGTGGAGAAAGAGTTAACACACCTGGGATCCCGTAGGGTTCTGAGAAGCTGAGAAATAAAAGTATGTAAAGGGCTTGAGACATATTGGGACCTTAGTAAATAACCATTGTTATCAGTAATAATTCGTTTCCAATAGTGTAGATAAAGTTGGCTATTCTGTCTAAAAAACCTCATTCAAAACTGTCTTAGTTGACTGAGGATTAAATAATCAAAGCTGGCTTTGTTTTTAATATTCTTTCCTAGCCAGGTAGGGCTCAAGGGAAGCAAGCAAAGGAATTGAGTGACACTTAGGAGAGTCACAAACCCTGAACTCAGAGTAATGTTTGCTTTAGCCCCTGAAAATTCAGGAGCCTCTAGATCCAAATGCCAACACATTCAAGTTGTTGGTGAATCTTGGTTACGATTTTGATAGTTTTGGCTGTCTGCTCAAGCAAAGCATCCTTTGAAACCTAGGGTTTCTAAGCCGGTGGTTCTCAATGTGTGGCTGGTCAGCAGCATCACCTGAGAAACGGTCAGAGACGTAAATTCTCGTGTCCCCCCATCCTGCTGGATCACAAACTCTGGGATGGGCTCAGCACTCTGTGTTGTAGGGGACCTCCACACGGTTCTAATGCACACTGGAGTTCAGGAACCACTGTCTTAGGAGAAGCCAGTCCTAGGTACAACATAGGGTTAGCAAAGATTCCTCCCCCACGAGGGCTTCTCCTGAGGCCCCATGGCCAAAATAAGGATTCCCCATTATGGCCATAAGAAGAACTCCTATGGCTCAACTCCAGGCAGCCATCCTCAGGAATTTTTCCAATATGACCAGGAGCTCTGAAATTTGAATTCAAAAAAGAAAAACTTATAAAAAATTGATTCAACATTCAAGAAATTTTCCTGCTTCAGATTGAGGGTGAAGTAACTGAAATAGAGAAATTTTTCCCAGAACACTGATCTGTCATTTCTTCATGGAAACTACTGAGATCTTTCAGTGAAACTAAACAATGACTAGGAAGGTTATGGTTAGTCTGATGTGTAAGAGGAGAAAGAAAACACAAAGATAAAGAAAACAAACAAACAAACAGGAGAGAGAGAGAGTAAGGAAGGGAGATAGAAACAGGGACCATCAGTCAGAGGTAGTGAGAGGAGGGGAAAGGAATAGAAGATGCAGAGGGAGAGAAGCAGGTGCCACTCGGTAGGAAACATACCTGTGGACACTGTGCACGTGTGGCTTTCATAGAAAGGTGTAAGGTTTCTAAAAAGCAAAGAAAATAAAAACAAATCCAACCAATTTAGTAATTTGTCCTAAATTTAATTGATCAGGTCTGATCTCCCTGATGTCTTCCTTCTCCTTTATTTCATCCATGTCTCAAATTCTATGTCCTGCCCTTGTCTAAGTCTTCAGAAACATACCACAATTCAAACCTTCACAAGGTGAACTTTTTAAATCATTTCAGGGGCCGGCCTGGTGGCGCAAGCAGTTAAGTGCGCGCACTCCGCTGTGGCGGCCCGGGGTTCGCTGGTTCGGATCCCGGGCACGCACCAACGCAGTGCTTGGTAAGCCATGCTGTGGCGGCGTCCCATATAAAGCGGAGGAAGATAGGCACCGATGTTAGCCCAGGGCCGTCTTCCTCAGCAAAAAAGGAGGAGGATTGGCGGATGTTAGCTCAGGGCTGATCTCCTCACAAAAAAAAAAAAATCATTTCAACTTCTTCCTTGCCCTTCTGCACAAAATAGATGCCCTACAGTGTTAGCTTGGTGCCTTTCAAAAAAACTTTAAAACACTTTATTCCGGGCCGGCTCCGTGGCTTGGCGGTTAAGTGCGCGCGCTCTGATGCTGGCGGCCCGGGTTCGGATCCCGGGCGCGCCCCGAGGCACCACTTCTCCGTCCAACCCGAGGCCGAGTCCCACGTACAGCAACTAGAAGGATGTGAACCTATGACATTCAACTATCTACTGGGGCTTTGGGGGGAAAAAATGAATAAATAAAATCTTTAAAACACTTTATTCTTAAAAGTACAGTTTTAGATTTACAGATAATTGAACAGATAGTACATAGAGCTCCATACATCCACTACACTGCCTCTCTCCTCTCTCCCAAGCCCCGTTTCCCCTATTATTAACACCTTGCATTAGTGTGATACGTTTGTTATAATGAATGAACAATATTGAAATGTTGTTATGAACTACAGTCTCTAGTTTAAGGGTCACACTTTGTGTTGTACAGTTCCATGGGTTTTGACACACATATAGTGACATGTAGCCACCATTATGCACAGAACAGTCTCACTACCCTAAAAATCCTCTGAGCATCAGATTAGCTCTTAGTGGCTTTTTAATATATTAACAATTGTCAGAATAACGTAAATTTTTATGATGAAAAATGTTCCACAAGTGCTAAGTTTTGTTAGTCTCACTATTATGATCACTATTAGAAATAATGAAAAAAATGAACCCCTATGTAAAAAGAAAAATCGTAGAATTTTAAAGATAAAAAAGATCTGGAAGATTAGGAAATCCCACATTCTTCAAGACTCTGCCCTTCAGTCTCTCAGCTTTCTGTGTCATCTATCTGCCGACTCCGCTGAGGAGAAAGAAAGAAATCGATAAAGAAAAACAAAGCAAAGAACAAATTTGGGTTCTAAGTAGTCCTCTTGAGCCAAATTTAATCACGCATGGATTCTTCTTTATTGCATATTTACATCAGGAACATAATTACTAGCTAGAGCCTAATTTGAGAATATTCATTACGAATGAAAGATGTCATATCTAAGAACAGAACGGAATTTACTGAGGTTTTACTCTTGGGACATTTGTAGGATTAAGTCAGGACATGCTGTGAGAGTGATAAATAAGTTCTATATATTTTTATTCTCCAAGACCATGGATTTCTGCCACACTTTATACCCATGTACTTTGCAACAATGAAAAACAATTAAACACTGACCTTGAATATTTTGCCCTCAGATTCATTAGTCTTTAAAATATAAATTGAGCAATTTTAATCTAGATGAGTGAAAGACTATGGAGACTTCTAGAATGTCACGTTAGGTCCTTTGGAAGTGAAGAATTGACTTTATAAAGCATTTCTATGCCTTCTCATACCTTGACAATAGTGCTACTGTGACTCTCTTTTAAAGAGGATAATGGCAGGCTTTACTTTGATTTGCACCCTTTTGTTTTTAGTACATTTACTTAATATTTCTCAGTCTTTTGAAAAGTTTTATCATTAAGCTCAACCTTCATTTAAATCATCAGACCTATTTGATGAAGGCGACATGAACATTTACTTGCAAACTCCTCAGAAAATTACTAATTTAACCTTCAGATGATCCATTGTAGAACTCAAACTGGATTTCCCAGGCCCCTCAAAATGGCTCATAACTATGTGTTTGTACATTTATCTGGGAAGATATTATCTAAGGGTACTTGTTCTTCCCAAATGCTTTCTTTACCTCAAACAGTGATATTCCCAAAGTTTTAAGGAAAATGTGGCCAATTTGGTGAAAACCAAGTGACTTGTTTGTTTTAGCATGCCAATGAGATTAAGAAAATAAGTAATTTAATTATTGTTATTGATTATAAAAATCAGAAATTAAGCAAGCTTCTTTGTCCAAAGACATTTCTGCGAGTGAAATCGTCGGAAAAACTGACAGCTAGCTTCCCGTTTTAACCACTAAATCATAAGAAATGTAATACCATGGGCAAACACTTGAACGTTGTCACCTGCGCGAGTCCCCAACGGTATAACCCCATCAGGGCCACAAATCAGGGGAAGGAGCCGGCAGAATGGAGACAGCTGTGGCCTCAGCATCCTTCCTTCCTGGGTCAGAACACGGTCCCAGCTGCAGGCTGTCTAGTTTTCTGGGGAAGCAGAGAATTCTTCTGGGGACACGACACATCAGGTGTTAAGGATGTCATCGTTCTTTTTGAAACAAATGTTAGTTCATGTGATGCACTTCTCAGGACAGGAGGAGCCGCCTCAAGGGAAGGCAGATCTTCTCCAGGAGCTGACGGTCATCCAGGGAGAGCAGAGTCAAGAGCTGCAGAGGGGCAGCCCGCTCCCGCTCTCCCTCTCAGGAACACCTCAGTCCCCAACCCCTCCCGCGCCCACCTCAGCGGTTCCCATTGTATCCTCGGAGACGCCCGAGCATGCGCAGGACGGGAGCTCAAAGCAGCAGAGGGGCCAGCGAGCTGGAGAGCCCCGGAGCGTGTGCACTGGAGGCGGGGTCCCTGGTGTGGACGTGGGTGCCTCGGAGGTTTGTGTGGGGGGATTGGCGATTTCTGGATCCTTCCTCCAGGATTTTCAGCACTGGGGAGCTCTCCTTTCTGTAGTGTGGAGGAGCGCTGCGCAGGAGCGGCGCCGAGGTAGGCAGTGGGCAGCGGGCTTGGCGTGGAGATCTCCGCTGCAGATGGCGGGAGCGCAGTGTCAGGGGCGGGGACCGGGGCTGTTGGTGGGCTGCTCCAGGCGGGGGAGCCCAACTTTGTCCCTTGGAGGAGCAGAGGAGTGCTGCCTGGCAGGCCGGTCCCTCTGTCTTGGCGGGGCCCCACCACAGCGGGGCCTCCTGCCCACCCAGCGGAGGTGCAGGGGGCGGCAGGGAGTCGCCTGCCCTCTGCACGAGCCCTTGAGTTCATGCCACCCAGGACTCCGTCTAGGCCAGGTCGGGATATCTCCCGGTGAACACGGCCCTTCATAAGATGGCCTGTGGTCAGCGCTCCTCTGTCTGACTCTGTTCAGGCTATTGGGCTCCTCATTGCGTTCTTTAAACAAATAAATATTCCTACTTCCTTGGGACCACTTTTATAGAAAAGCCTAATCCCATTAATAGTTTCTGATAATTGACTGTATATTTGCAAGGCGAACTTTGAAGCCTGTGAATTATTGTAAACTGCATTTAATGAAAGGAGCTTTAAACAATCTTTGGTGCAAATTATGTAGCTTCCTAATAATAACTCACATTCTGTTAACATAGACTGATGACTGATCAATTGATGATTGACATACTGTGTAGGGAATTTTGGTATCAGTGGAAAGATTTTTCTTGGCAGTTGGTGATAGAATTAAAATCGGATAAGGAGGAGGTTTTTAGAAGTAGTATGTAGTGTGTGTTTTGTCTCCATATTCATTTACAATTGTAAGAATTTAGATTTGGAAAGCTCATAGAACAGGAATTTTCAAATTTTGATTTGACTGATAGGGTGAAAAGTCAAAAGGCCAAAGACGGTAGGATTTCATTTATATGATATTCTAGAAAAGATAAACCATAGGGAAAGAAAACAGGTCGTTAATTGCCATTAGTTTTAATATTTAGTTAATCATTTAGTTTAATCATTAGTTTTAATATTTCTGATTAAAAAAATACATTTTAATGATAGCATCCTAATTATGCTTTTGGATGATAAAGAATTTAACAACCTATTAAATTCTGCAGTAGAAACAAATGATATGTTGGTTATTAGTGTCTTTGAAGTGTAAGTATTGTTGGTAATGAATATAAATGAGCTTTTTCGGATTGTGAACTACTGATTTTTTTACTACATCCTGTTGGACGTGGCATATTATAAGCTTCAAAAGGCTGTTTAAATTATTGTAGCAGGCTGAAGCTATTAAATTGTAATGTAAGATCTTTATAGATGAAACAAGCAAAAATACAAAAAGCCATTCATCATTTTATCTTTGTTAAAAAAAATAAAGCAAATCTTACCATATACATGAATGACTTTTGGCTAGATAGACCTGAACTTGACAAGATGGACTCATTAGTGTCGGGGGAAGAGGGAGAATCTCCCTCGGCCCTTTTTTTTAAGGTTCTTATGGATGGGCAAATAATTAACAAGACAGGTTAGCAGGAGAAAATAATATCAAGTTTAATAACATGTATACATGGGAGAAAGCAGGGACACTGCGTTTTTTAACACAATAGCAGAAATTTTCGTCTTAAATACCATGTTCAGCCAATGACAAAGGAGGATGTTAGAGGTGGGGGGAGTAAGTTATAGGAGATTACCACTAAAGCACAGTAAACAAGAATAAGGTTATTATGTAGATTTAAGGCCTCACCTTCTACATTGATAAGCCTCTAGAAATGAGGCCATCCCCCCCTCTTTCTAAAACAAAGAGGTATATACCTTTATAAATGGAGATTTTCCTTATAAATGTAAATGATTGTCTGGCAACTCCTGGCAGGGCCATCTAGAGAATGTGGTCAGAGAGACAGAACTTCTGATAAGAGGGGCTTGTTGGTGCCTTTTTTATTGTAACCTCTATCTTACATTATCTTTACAGCCATCATGGTAGATCTGTTCCAGGAAGGAGCCACCATGTTAAATTCTTTAGGCAGTTAGTGAGGGAGGTCAAAAGTCCCTCAGAGAAAACAATCAAGGTAAAGAGATATATTTTAGGATGGCCAAATCTTGATCTCCCACAGTCCCGCCTTTGAAACTAAATGTTTCACAGTCTTTTTGAAACTTAAAGAAGTTTTATAGTCTAGAAGCTGAGTTGGTAGATTGTTTTATCTCACCGAACACATTTTTTAGTCTTGATAATAGATCAGTTTAATTAAGTTTATTTTAGAAGGTGGTGATGTAGGTGGGCTCTCAATTATGGAAGCCTATATTATGGAAGCAAGCAATCAAGTATTTAATAGAAGTATTTTTATGTAAACAAAAGAAAAACAAGGTTAATGGTTGGAGTAAATTGTAAACCAGTTTTTGAGGTCAGAGGACAGTCAAGTAAGATGATTTTTAGATGTCAGCGTCAAAGTATCTTTTGTAGTTTAAAATGTCTCTGATGGTGTCGTTAGGTCATTTCTTAAGTTTATATCAAGTTTATCAGCTTTAGTTTGTAAGGCTTTAGGAAAAAGGACAGGTTTAGTTTTTAGTGATTTTAAATGAAAATGATGGAAAAAATCAAAAATGTTAGTTTGGACATCTGTAACCAGATATTTTAGGAGACTAGAAGAAATCAGGATCTAGTCTAGTCAATAGATATAAAACAAAAACCTTAAAAGACAGTTAACAAAACTAGGATCTAATATGTGTAAATGTATATTGTGGGAGATCAAGATTTGGCCACTCTGAAATCTATCTCTTTACCTTGGTTGTTTTCTCTAGGGACATTTGACCTCCCCCACTAACTGCCTAAAAAATTTGACATGGTAGCTCCTTCCTGGAACAGATCTATCATGATGGCTGTAAAGATAATGTAGGCTGGAGGTTACAATAGGAAAGGCACCAACAAGCCCCTCTTATCAGATGTTCTGTCTCTCTGGCCACATTCTCTAGATGGCCCTGCCAGGAGTTGCCAGACAATCATTTACATTTATAAGGGAAATCTCCATTTGTAAAGGTATCTCCCTCTCTATTTTGGGAAGAGGGGGAGATGGCCTCATTTCTAGAGGCTTATCAATGTGGAAGCTGAGGCCTTAAATCTGCATAATAACCTTACTCTTGTTTACTGTGCTTTAGTGGTAATCTCCTATAACTGACTCCCCCCACCCCCAACATCCTCCTTTGTCATTGGCTGAACGTGGTATTTAAGACGAGAATTTCTGCTATTGTGTTGAGAAACGCAGTGTCCCTGCTTTCTCCCATGTATACATGTTATTAAACTTGGTATTATTTTCTCCGGCTAACCTGTCTTGTTGATTATTTGGCCAGCCATAAGAATCTTAAGGAAAAGGGCAGAGGGAGATTCCCTCTCTTCCCCGACAGTTTTGGCGTAGTTGCCAGGAGCCACACTGGTTGGCAAGTTGCCTTCTCTGGCTGGAAGACCTGCCTTCTCCCTGGATTACTGCAGATGGTGAGATACGGGAACGCCTGACGAAAGCCGGCAAAAGGTAAGACCTCTTAACACGTCAGCCTCCCAGAATCTCTATCTGCGGAAGTAAATGGTGAGAATTTTTTCTCTATCTAAATTTAGGTTGGCAGGAGAAAATATTTGCGAAACTAGTTTCTTGTGCTTTGAGTTACTCTTGGTTTAAATTTGGTAGAGTACTCTTGGTTTTGATCTTGATCCCTTTTCCTCCCAGAGATAGTCTGTTTTTCTCTTTTGTCTGTGTCTTTTGTCATAAGAAGGAAATACCATAGGGTAGGACGCAGGCATAGGCCCTATAAGCCTACTGTCCGGGCCGGCCCCACAGACTGGTGAGTTTGCGGGTCTCACCAGACTGGCGTCTATTTAGACAAACTTTGCTGTGGGTTAATATGCACATGAAGTGAAGGTCATGGCTAAGGGCATCTTGGAAGCCAAAAAGGCCACAAATTTGGTGGGCACGGGTCGAGAAGTTAAGAGCCAATAGGGCGCTCGCCACTTTCAGAAGACTCCCGTGACAGGATAAATTGGGTCACGGAACAGGGTAGATGACCCAGGTCCCCCACCAACTGCAAGAAAATGTCCATGCAATGACGAGGTACTCTGTAAAGCACACAGTCCCCAACCTCTCGGCACCTCCCCCGCTAGGTATTATTCTGGCTCCAAGAGACCTACGGCGTGGCTAAAGCCGTCATTGTGCACATAAGGAAAAAAAAAACGGATGAGGTTTTTCCTTCTGTCTTGTTCTGTGTCCTGAGAAAACTTGGCTTTGTGACCAGTGAGACTATTCTCCTTGGTCTCCACCATACGGAAGGTGCATTTACCGGAGTGCACCTTGGTGGCCAGTCTAGTAGACTGGGGTTCCGAGCTGTTTTTGTCCGGCTGTGCCAAGCTCTCAGGGGAGTTTGTCATAAAGGGCCCAGTCCATAAGGGCTTTTGTCATCTTCACCTTTGTTGCTTGTTAGTGCTGGAAAAATCCCATTCCAGTATCGCCTGCCTGGTGTCACAGATTAGCGGGTCTGTGACTGGAGGCGTCCCACACTATTGTGGAGACCGGAGACACCGTTTTCACTACACCATCCTTACCGCCTGTGCAACGAAGGTCTTTACTTTCTCTGAGTATCTTTGGGAGTGAATTCTGTGGATCATAGGGGCTACATCATCTGCGCCCTCACCACGGACGCCTCTTGCGTCCATGGTAAAGATTTATTCTAAGTGTGGAAAGTTACCTCCGGGTCTTTCCTTAAAAAGGCTTATTGGATCGAGTCACTATTGGAATAAATATACAAATGAAGATCCTACTCTTCAATGGCCAGACGACAGATCCTTTGAATTGGAAAAACTTCTAAATTGGGGGAAAAAATATGTTTTGAGAGCTCTCACATAATTATTTATTTGATACCTAAGAAAAGCCCAGAAAAAAGTAGGGAAAAATATGACTAGCCTTAAGACCTTGACTCAGGTTACAATTGAATTGAGAACATGTAAAAGTGTAAGTGTTGATAAGATTATAAAGGTTGGAATGTTTAAGCTAATTTTATATAAAGAGGTTTTAAAATTTCTGACTGAGAATTCTTCCCTTGTCCAAAATTAGAAGACCAAGACCTATTGATAAAAATCTTAATGATAACTATGTTTAGAGGTATAAGAGATGATGAAATTTACACGAAATTTTGTAGAAAAAAACTGATGTTATTTCTATTACATAACTGGTTAACAAAAATAGTAATTTAAACGATGGCTAATTTTATCTAATGTCTTATGTAGTCTTACAGGCAATCTAAATAATTATTGGGAATAAGTAACTAAATAGTTGTGAAAAAGATGAATGTTGGATGAACTTTAAACAATAATTATGTGTTATGGTGGTTACAGCTTCCAAACTGTTTTTGGTGACTTAAAACTTTAGAGTTTTGCTAAATTTTATGAAAAAAATTCACTGATCATCATCATTTCCAAATAAGATAAGATATTAGACATTGATTGCTAAACTTACGTTTGTCTACTTTTGGCTTTTCATCACAGGAAAACTAAAAGGTGTTTTGGGTCTATTGGTAAACATGTGTTTTATTAAAAGATTGTACTATAAAGTAACATCTTTCCAGAAATGATGAAATAAGTGTTCATAAATTTTCCAAGCCACAAGATACTAATGTAAAAGAAAGTTTATAATGGTTTACTTAGTTTTTACTTACAAATTAAGGTTTCTAAAGGTTAAAATTTCTAATTAATATATGTGATTGAAGCTACTAAAAAATTAAGAAAAATATGTCTGTACAAGGAAAGTAAGATGCATGAAGAAGGTACAAAAAATGGAAATATTTTGTTTGATTGATTAAGAAAGATAAATTTGTCCTCAAGTACTAGGAGGGAAAAGAAAGACATGGGACAAATTCTGAATGTAAAAGAAAGTTGTAGGTTTGTGAAAGAGGAATTCTGGAAGAAAAGTTATATGCATGGTCAAGTTGGCTAACATTAAAATAAATTTAATTAAATAAAGGAGTTTTAATATCAGAATTAAGCTGGTACAAAATTAAAATTTGGTCTTTTGTCTCTCGAAAGGATAATTTGCTTAAACTTGATAAAGAGGTTACAAAAGATTTTTCTTTACGTTTGGGTAAGTCTACCTAAAAGACAGAAAGAAAAAAAAAACTGTTAATTTCCTGTGTTAAAAAGACTGACGGCTCTCAATTCAGGCTTTTTGGACTGTTAATGCTCTGTTTGCTTTGACTGTTTATATTTTTGACAAGCTTCCCCAAAATTCATATCTTAAATAAAGTCTTTTTTTACTGTTTTTCTTTGAGAATTTTCAAAGGGCCCTGAAACTTCTCAAAGAAATTTGCTCTCTTCCTATAAGGAGGAAGACAAAGAAATTTGCTCTCTACCTATAAGGAGGAAGATACTAAACTTATTAGGCTTATTCAGTATGTTAAAATACATGGAAAGCATTGTCAGACAAATGATGATAAGTCTGCTTAGGTGGTATTATGTGGACAAATGTTATTGACATAGGTGTTTTAAAATTGTATAACATTACTGAAATTCTGATCTGTCCTGGTTATCAATCATAATTCTGGTTATTTTAAAGTGTTGTATGTCACAAAATTAACCAAATTTCTCTGTCAATTGCCATTTTGAGGTCTTGTTGTTTACAGACTTATTTCTTTGCTCTAATGCTTTTGTGAAATGTTTAAACTTCAGAAAAATTCATGGAAAGGACTCTGACATTTACACTGGAGTACAGGTTTCTGATAAACTTTCTGATCATAAAACTGAACTGGGTAAGAAATTACAGAAATCTGATGGAAAGATTGATAACTTCATGAAGCTGCTAACAGAAAGATTGGGATCAATAATGGATTACACAGGACTGAATGAACTGATAAGGATAATTATAATTCTTATGATTTTTCATTTGAAGTATTGCTGAATTTTTAATGTTTCGTTTTCTCAGATTTAAGGAAAACTTTTTCTCTTTTCTCCTGAGCTAGCTATGACTTATAGCAATTTGGTAAATGATACTTTTGTAAATAAAATTGAAATATTTATCTTTTCCTCTCTACCTGATCCCTCGAATTTAGAAACTCTTAGTAAGTGAGTATTGTTGTTTTCATGGCAATGCGATATAACCATACAGCTTTTGAGGAATGAAGATTGGACTTTATGGAATAAAGCCACGTGGAAGTATTGGCCTGGTACCTTATGTTCCAAGCAGCATTTACCAGGATAAGTAAAGAATGTCATTTATCTGGCAGGTACAATGAACCTCGAAATATTTTGGAGGAACCTCGGAGGAGAGGAATTCACTCAAATCTGTAGGTATTGCAGGCAAAGTCTGATGACAAAATCCTTTGCTTGGCTTTCCTCCCTTCGAGGCCTTTGAAGTTATCTGAGATTCCTTATAAAAAGTTCCAGCAAAGCGGATTTAAAAGAGCCTATGTGATCAACTGCTATTCTTGCTGTACTTATGTAAATAATTGGGCCAACTCTATTGGAACTAAACTTATTTTGCAAACTAGTTAGTTTTAATTTGGCTATCTTAATGAAAATGAGGGTTATTTTAGAGAGAAAAATTATATTTCAGTAAAAACTATTTCATTATAAATTTGCGGATATTAGATCCCAGTTTTGTTAATTGTCTTTTGAGGTTGTTGTTTTATATCTGTTGACTAGACTGGATCCTGATTTCTTCCAGTCTCCTGGAATATCTGGCTACAGATGTCCAAACTAACGTTTTTGATTTTTTCCATCATTTTCATTTGAAATCACTGAAAACTGAACCTGCCCTTTTTCCTGAAGCCTTACAAACTGAAGCTGATGGACTTGATATAAACTTAAGAGATGACCTGACTACACCATCAGAGACATTTTTAACTGCAAAAGATACTTTACGCTGACATCTAAAAATCATCTTAACTGGCTGTCCCCTGACCTCAGAAACTGGTTTACAATTTACTCCAACCATTAATCTTGTTTTTCTTTTGTTTACATAGAAATACTTCTATTAAATACTTGATTGCTTGCTTCCATAATATAGGCGTAACCTTCAGAGCCCACCTGCATCACCACCTTCCAAAATGAACTTAATTGAACTGATCTATTATCAGGACTAAGAAATGTGTTCAGTGAGATGAAACAATCTACCAACTCAGCTTCTGTACTATGAAACTACTTTAAGTTTCAAAAGGACTGTGAAACTTGTAGTTTCAAAGGCGGGACTATGAGATATCAAGATTTGGCCACCCTGAAATCTATCTCTTTACCTTGGTTGTTTTCTCTAGGGACATTTGACCTCCCGGACTAACTGCCTAAAGAATTTGACATGGTGGCTCCTTCCTGGAACAGATCTATCATGATGGCTGTAAAGATAATGTAGGCTGGAGGTTACAATAGGAAAGGCACCAACAAGCCCCTCTTATCAGAAGTTCTGTCTCTCAGGCCACATTCTCTGGATGGCCCTGTGAGGAGTTGCCAGACAATCATTTACATTTATAAGGGAAATCTCCATTTGTAAAGGTATCTCCCTCTCTATTTTGGGAAGAGGGGGAGATGGCCTCATTTCTAGAGGCTTATCAATGTGGAAGCTAAGGCCTTAAATCTGCATAATAACCTTACTCTTGTTTACTGTGCTTTAGTGGTAATCTCCTGTAACTGACTCCCCCTACCCCCAAAATCCTCCTTTGTCATTGGCTGAACATGGTATTTAAGACGAGAATTTCTGCTATTGTGTTGAGAAACGCAGTGTCCCTGCTTTCTCCCATTTATACATGTTATTAAACTTGGTATTATTTTCTCCGGCTAACCTGTCTTTCTAATTATTTGGCCAGCCATTAGAACCGTAAGGAAGAGGGCCGAGGGAGATTCTCCCTCTTCCCCCGACAATATTATAGTTTCTATTGAAATATAATTTTTTTTTAAAAATCACCCTCATTTTTATCAAAGATAGTCAAATTAAAACTAACTAGTTTGTAAAATAAGTCTAGTTCTAGTAGAGTTGGCCCAATTATTTATATAAGTATAGTAAGAATAGCAATTGATCACATAGGCTCTTTTAAATCTGCTTTGTTGGAACTTTTTATAAGGAATTTCAGATTTAACTTTAAAGGCCTCTCTAGGCCAGGAAAGCCAAACCAACGATTTTGTCATCAGACTTTGTCTGTAATACCTATAGATTTGGGTGAATTTTTTTTTTGAGGTTTTTCTAAAATATTTTGAGGTTTTTTGTACTTGTCAGATAAGTGACATTTTTTATTTATCTTGGTAAGTGTTGTTTGGAACATAAGGAACTAGGCCAATATTTTTATGTGGCTTTATTTTATAAAGTTTAATCTTTATTTTTCAGAAGCTGTATGGTTATATCGTAAATATGATGTTTTAGTCACAGCCTTGGTAATATAACTAGTGTTTTTAATTGTGTCTTGTTATAAGGAGAACAGATTTTTATTGAACTTATGTAAATAACTATATTGCCATGAAAAAACAATATTTACTCACTAAGAGTTTTTAAATTTTGGAGGGATCAGGTAGAGAGAAAAAGAGAAATATTTTAATTTTGCTTATAAAAGTATCATTTATTAAATTGTTATGTCATAGCTGGCTCTGGAGAAAAGAAAAAGTTTTCTTTAAATCTGAAAAAAAAATACATTAAAAATTTAACAATATTTTAAATGAAAACTCATAAAAATTATAATCATCTTTATCAGTTTATTTAGTCTTGTGTAATCTATTCTTGATCTCAATCTTTTTGTTAGCAGCTTTATGAAGTTATCAGTCTCTCTAACAGATTTCTGTAATTTCTTACCCAGTTCAGTTTTATGATCAGAAAGTTTATCAGAAACCTGTACTCCAGTGTAAATGTCAGTCTTTTTTATGAATTTTTTTGAAGTTGAAACATTTTGCAAAAGCATTAGAGCAAAGAAATGTCTGCAAACAACAAGACCTCAAAATGGCAATTGACAGAGAAATTTGGTTAATTTTGTGACATATAACACTTTAAAATAATAATAACCAAAATTATGACTGATAACCAGGACAGATTAGAATTTTAGTAATGTTATCCAATTTTGAAACACCTATATCAATAACGTTTACCCACATCATACCACCTAAGCAGGCTTATCATCACTTGTCTGACAATGCTTTTCATGTAATTTAACATGCTGAATAAGCCTAATAAGTTTAGTATCTTTTTCTTTATAGGTAGAGGCAAATTTTTTTGTCTTCTTCCTTATAGGAAGAGAGCAAATTTTTTTGAGAAGTTTTAGGGCCCTTTGAAAATTTCCAAACAAAAAAAGGAAAAAAAAGACTTTATTAAAGATATGAATTTTGGAGAGCTTGTCAAAAATATAAAAAATCAAAGCAAACAGAGCATTAACAGTCCGAAAAGCCTGAATAGAGAGACCTCAGTCTTTTGAACACAGGAAATTAACAGTTTTTTTTTTTCTTTCTGTCTTTTAGGTAGACTTACCCAAACGTAAAGAAAAATCTTTTGTAACCTCTTTATCAAGTTTAAGCAAATTATCTATTTAAGAGACAGAAGACCAAATTTTAATTTTGTACCAGCTTACTTCTGCTATTAAAACTCATTTACTTAATTAAATTTATTTTAATGTTAGCCAACTTGACCGTGCAAAAACTCCTTTTTCACAATTTCTCTTCCACACCTTTTATAACTTTCTTTTTACATTCAGAATTTGTCCCATGTGTTTTTTTTTCTTCTTAGTACTTGAGGACAAATTTATTTTTCTTAATCAACCAAACAAAACATTTCCATTTTTTGTACGTTTATACATCTTATTTTTTTTGTACACAGACATATTTTTTTAATTTTTTAGTAGCTTCAATCACATATATTTATTAGAAATTTTAACCTTTAGAAACCTTAATTTGTAAGTAAAAACTAAGTAAACCATTATAAACTTTTTTTTACATTAGTATCTTGTGGCTTGGAAAATTTATAAACACTTTATAACTTCTAAAAATATGTTATTTTATAGTATAATCTTTTAATAAAACACATGTTTACCAATAGACCCAAAACACCTTTCAGTTTTCTTGTAATGAAAAGCCAAAAGTGGACAAACATAAGTTTAGCAATCAACGTCTAATATCTTATCTTATTTGGAAATGATGATACTCAGAGAATTTTTATCATAAATTTTAGCAAAACTCTAAAGTTTTAAGTCACCAAAAATAGTTTGGAAGTTGTAACCACCATAACACATAACTGTTTAAAGTTTATCCAACATTCATCCTTTTTACAACTATTTAGTTACTTATTCCCAATAATTTTTTAGATTGCCTACGAGACTTTATAAGACTTCGGATAAAATTAGCCGTCATTTAAATTATTATTTTTGTTAACCAGTTCTGTAATAGAAATAACATCAGTTTTTTGTACAAAAGTTCATGTAAATTTCATCACCTCTTATACCTCTAAACATAGTTATCATTAAGATTTTTATCAATAGGTCTTGGTCTTCTAATTTTGGACAAGGGAAGCATTCCCAGTCAGACATTTTAAAACATACACAGGCAAAGTTGATGTAACCTCTTTATATAAAATTAGCTCAAACATTTTAACCTTTATAATCTTATCAACACTTATACTTTTACATGTTCTCAATTTAATTGTAATCTGAGTCAAGGTCTTAAGGCTAGTTAAATTTTTCCTTTCTTTTTTTTTTCACCTTTTCTTAGGTACCAAATAAATAATTATGTGAGAGCTCTCAAAACATTTCTTTTTTTTTCCTCCAATTTAGAAGTTATTCCAATTTAAAGGATCTGTCGTCTGGCCATTGACGAGTAGGATCTTCATTTGTATATTTATTCCAATAGTGACTCAATCCAATAAGCCTTTTTAAGGAAAGACCCGGAGGTAAATTTACACGCTTAGAATAAATTTTTATCATGGACGCAAGAGGCGTCCCTGGTGAGGGCGCAGATGATGTAGCCCCTATGATCCACAGAATTCACTCCCAAAGATGTTCAGAGAAAGTAAAGACCTTCGTTGCACAGGCGGTAAGGATGGTGTAGTGAAAACGGTGTCTCCGGTCTCCCACAATAGTGTGGGACGCCTCCAGTCACAGACCCACTAATCTGTGACACCGGGCAGGTGATACTAGTATGTGATTTTTCCAGCACTAACAAGCAACGAAGGTGAAGACGACAAAAGCCCTTATGGACTGGGCCCTTTATGACAAACTCCCCTGAGAGCTTGGCACAGATGGACAAAGAGAGAGTTCGGTTCGCAGTCTACTCGACTGGCCACCAAGGGGCATCCCGGTAAGTGCACCTTCCATATGGTGGAGACCAAGGAGAATATTCTCACTGGTCACAAAGCCAAGTTTTCTCAGGACACAGAACAAGACAGAAGGAAAAACCTCATCCGGTTTTGTTCTTAATGTGCACAATGACAGCTTTAGCCAAGTCTTCGGTCTCTTGGAGCCAGAATAATACCTGGGGGGGAGGTGCCACGGGGTTGGGGACTGTGTGCTTTACGGAGTACCTTGTCGTTGCATGGACATTTTCTTGCAGTTCGCAGGGGACCTGTGTCATCTACCCCATTCCGTGACGCAACTTATCCTGTCTCGGGAGTCTTCTGAAAGTGGCGAGCGCCCTAATGGCTCTTAACTGCTCGACCCATGCCCACCAAATTTGGGGCCTTTTTGGCTTCCAAGATGCCCTTGGCAGTGACCTTCACTGCATGTGCATATTAACCCACAGCAAAGTTTGTAGATGCCAGTCTGGTGAGACCCGCAAACTCACCAGTCTGTGAGGCTGGCCTTGACAGCAGGCTTATAGGGCCTATGCCTGCGTCCTACTCTATGGTATTTCCTTCTTATGACAAAAGACACAGACAAAAGAGAAAAACAGACTATCTCTGGCAGGAAAGGGATCAAGATCAAAACCAAGAGTACTGTACCAAATTTAAATCAAGAGTCACTGAAAGCACAAGAACCTAGTTTCCCAAATATTTTCTCCTGCCAATCTAAATTTAGAAAGAGAAAAAATTCTCACCACTTCCCTCCACCGGACTCTGCAGAGAGAGATTCTGGGAGGCTGACGTGGTAAGAAGTCTCACCTTTTGCCGGCTTTCTTCAGGCGTTCCCGTATCTCATCATCTGCAGTAGTCCAGGGAGAAGGCAGGTCTTCCAGCCAGAGGAGGCAACTTGCCAGCCAGTGTGGCTCCTGGCGACTACGCGAAAACTGTCGGGGGAAGAGGGAGAATCTCCCTCTGCCCTTTTCTTTAAGGTTCTTATGGCTGGGCAAATAATTAGCAAGACAGGTTAGCAGGAGAAAATAATATCAAGTTTAATAACATGTATACATGGGAGAAAGCAGGGACATTGCGTTTTTTAACACGCTAGCAGAAATTTTCGTCTTAAATACCATGTTCAGCCAATGACAAAGGAGGATGTTGGGGGTGGGGGGAGTCAGTTATAGGAGATTACCACTAAAGCACAGTAAACAAAAGTAAGGTTATTATGCAGATTTAAGGCCTCTCCTTCTACATTGATAAGCCTCTAGAAATGAGGCCAACCCCCCTTCTTTCCAAAACAGAGGGAGATACCTTTATAAATGGAGATTTCCCTTATAAAGGTAAATGATTGTCCTGCAACTCCTCGCAGGGCCATCTAGAGAATGTGGCCAGAGAGACAGAACTTCTGATAAGAGGGGTTTGCTGGTGCCTTTTCTATTGTAACCTCTATCTTACATTATCTTTATAGCCATCATGATAGATCTGTTCCAGGAAGGAGCCACCATGTCAAATTTTTTTAGGCAGTTAGTGAGGGAGGTCAAATGTCCCTCAGAGAAAACAATCAAGGTAAAGAGATATATTTTAGGATGGCCAAATCTTGATCTCCCACATTAGTATGGTGAATTTGTTTTGGAATGTTAAAATGGGAAAAGACATATGTGTTACCTGAGGGTGACCCAAGTCAATATGGTGGGTTTCGCTGTTTATATGCTCTTTCTGAGTTACAATCTTGATTATAAACAGCTAGTCATAGATGTACCAATAAATTTGGACCATTTTATGTATCAATATTTTAAGATGTCCTATTTCCCTGATAGTTTCTGATTTCAGGGTGTCTGGGAAAAACAGTTTCTCAACATAGGTAAATTGGAATATAATTTTTGATTGTTGACTTATTGAATCATAGAATTGTGGAATTGGAAATAATTTTAGTGGTTGTAGAGACTAATCTCTTCATTTTCCAGGAAATGGAAAGTGAGGTTTCTCAAGTTAAGTCATCCATAGTCTGACTGCTACTTAGTGATAGAGTTGGAACTAAATGCTCAGATGCTTGTCTTCAGATTCCTAGTACAGTGCTGTCTGTGCTATGTACTATTAAGTAGACAAACCAATGAGTTACCTTCCCAGATCATATATGTAGCCAGCAGCGTTGATTCTTTCCCATATGCATTTTTTCCTTTCTCTTTTAAATAACTACTAACCACAATTAATTCATTCCCCTACCATGTTTAATGAATATACTTGTATGTGTCTCTCCTCGAGCACACGTGGACTCCTTAGAATGGACATCTGCCTGTGAGTGGATTGCTGGGCCAGAGGCTGATGTGAATCTGCAACTTGATGAGTTGCAGCCAAATCACCCTCTGAATTTTTTAACAATTTCCATCCCGCCAACAGTGTCTGAGTCATCCTTGCCCTGGGAATTGTCAGATGGGCATTGTCAGATTTTTACATTTTTGCCAATCTGATGGGTGAGAAATGATGTATTTGTTTTTCTCTTTGTTCGTTAGTTTTGACAAATGCATAGAGCTATGCAACTACCAAAATCAAGACACAGAACAGTTCCAGCACCCAGAACTCCCTTGAGCTGCTCTTTTGTAGTCAACTCTTCCCCCACCCTTAACCCCTGGTGGCTAATGATCTGTTGTCTTCCCCTATGGTTTGTCTTTTCTAGAATATCATATAAATGGAATCCTACAGTATTCAGCATTTTGAGTAGTTTCTTTCATTTAGCGCAATACGTATATTTGAGTGTTCATCCATGTTGATAACTGTATCAGCAGTTCCTTCTGTTTTATTGCTGAATGTGGTATCCATTGTATGAATTTACCACAGTTTATCCACCCACCAGTTGAAGGACGTTTCAGTTATTTTCGGTTTTGTCTTTTTTGACTGAAAAAAACTACTCTAAATCTTTGCAAACATGTTTTTGTGTGAACATTAGTCTTCTTCTCTTGGATAAGCACCTAGAAGTGAAATTGCTGGGTCACATGGTATGTGTATGTTTAACCTTATTTTAAAAACTCTTTGTGGTAGCAAAGTCATGGCCCACAAAGATGTCCTAATCCCTGAACCTGGGAATACTTTAGTTTACTTGGCAAAGGTGAATTAAATTTGCAGTTGGAATTAAGGTTGCTGATCAACTGCCTTTAAAATAGGGAGATTACCCTGGATTATCCAGGTGGGCCCAGCGCATCACAAAGGCCCTTAAAAGGGAAAGAGAAACAGTAGAGTAGAAAAAAGATGCAACAAGGGAAGCAGGGCCAGAGAGATGCAGAGTTCTTGGTTTTGAGGGTGGAGGAGGGGCGCCATAGGCTAAGGAATGTGGTGTTCTCTAGAAGCTTGAAAGGGCTAGGAAATGGATTAACCTTTATAGTCCCCCCAAAAGAACCTAGTTCTGCCAACACCTTGATTTTAGCCCAAGGAGACCCATGTCAGACTGCTAACCTACAGAACTGTAAAACTATAAATCTGAGTTGTTTTAAGCCATGAAATTTGTGCTAATTTGTTACAGCAGCATAACAAACTCCACTTTAAAACTGTTTTTCCAGGGGCTGGCCCCGTGGCTTAGTGGTTAAGTGCATCTGCTCCGCTGTTGGCGACCCGGGTTCGGATTGAGGGTGCACACTGACGCACCGCTTCTCCAGCCATGCTGAGGCCGGGTCCCACATACAGCAACTAGAAGAATGTGCAACTATGACATACAACTATGTACTGGGGCTTTGGAGAGAAAAAAATGGAGGAGGATTGGCAATAGATGTTAGCTCAGAGCTGGTCTTCCTCAGCAAAAAGAGGAGGATTAGCATGGATGTTAGCTCAGGGCTGATCTTCCTCACAAAAAAGTAAATAAACAAAACTGTTTTCCAAAGAGGCTGAACCATTTTGTGTTCCCACCAGCAATGTAGGAGTGTTCTAGTTACTTTCCATCCTCATTAACACTTGGTATGCTCAACCTCTTTAATTCTAGTCATTCTAATAGGTACATAGCAGGATCTCAATGTGGTTTTTATGTGCATCTTTCTCACGATTAATGACGTTGAGCATCTTTTCATGTGCTTATTTGTCATCTGCGTATCTTCTTTGGTGAAGTGTCCAAATCTGTGACCATTTTAAACTTGGATTTTCTTATTGCCGAGTTTTGAGAGTTCTTTATAGTCCTGTCAGATATGTGATTTGCAAAGGTCTTCTCCCAGTCTGTGGCTTGCCTTCTCCATCCTCTCACCAGTGTCTTTGGAAGGTCTGTGTAACATAACTCAAGAGGTTTCACATGACTTTATTTTCCTTCATTGAGAAACAGAGTGAGGTTGGAGCACCTGAGTCCAATCAGACCTTGATCAGAGTTGGGGCTGGGTCTCACTTTTAGTAAACCCAGCCCTTCCACTTTCCCTGTTCCTGTTTGCTGTGCTCCCCTCCCCTGCACAGGCATCTGGTTCTAAGTCTGGTAGATTTCTGTCTCCTCAAGTTTGGGAACCCATAGACAATTCAGCTACATGCTTCAGACATCTCAGCACAGCTCTCCAGCCTCCTACCTGATATTGCTTCACAATATGGGAAATTCCCTGAAGATCAGACTAACGGTATGTTGGACTTAGGCCACTTCCACCACTTCTGGAGGTTTCATTTTGTTTTGTGGAAGCTTTTGGCCTAGTTCCCCAGATTTCTGTGTGGCACCAAAACTTAACACAGGTGCTGTGAGAAAGAGCAGTTGTGTGTCTGAAAGCTCTCAGGTTTCATCTGCCACACCAGTCGTGCAGAATCACTACAAGTTTGGCTAACTTCTCTTTTCCTTAGCCGAGGATCTGACTGAGCAAGCCAGATCCTCGGCAACCACCCAGAATCAGAAAACGCCTGCAGGGCTCACATAAAAATCTTTTTATTCTTTCTGGAATTTTAGTTGGTTGATTCTGAAGTTCTCCAATGCTCTAAAAATATATTTATAATTTATCTGGCTTTGTCCAGTTTTGCAGCGAGTGCTTTCCTGTCCTGGTCTACTCTAAAACAGAAGTTTCCTTGTCATTAGTTTTTAACTCCATCAGTTATACATTGTCAATATTATGATTGTTTGGAAAAATCATGCTTTCAATGATTTATTCAGACGTTTACCCTTTTTTATCCTCAAGATCCATTTTTACCTCTTACCATTTCTTCTTCTATCAGTTTGTTTCTTTTTTTTTTTTTTGTGGGGAAGATCTGCCCTGAGCTAACATCCATGCTAATCCTCCTCTTTTTGCTGAGGAAGACCGGCTCTGAGCTAACATCTATTGCCAATCCTCCTCTTTTTTTTTTTTTTTTTTTTGTGAGGAGATCAGCCCTGTGTTAACATCCGCCAATCCTCCTCTTTTTTTTGCTGAGGAAGACGGCCCTGGGCTAACATCTGTGCCCATCTTCCTCCACTTTATATGGGACGTCGCCACAGCATGGCTTGCCAAGCAGTGCGTCGGTGCGCACCCGGGATCCGAACCAGCGAACCCCGGGCCACCGCAGTGGAGCGCGCGCACTTAACCGCTTGCGCCACCGGGCCGGCCCCTCCTCCTCCTTTTTTTTTTACCCCCAAAGCCCCAGTAGATAGTTGTATGTTATAGTTAACACAGTCTTATAGTTGCTGTATGTGGGACACGGCCTCAGCATGGCCGGAGAAGCAGTGCATCAGTGCGCACCCAGGATCTCAACCCGGGCCACCAGTAACCGAGCGCGCACACTTAACTTCTTAGCCACGGAGCCCGCCCAGTTTCTTTCTTTTTAAAGTACATTCTTTTTTACTTTTTAAGTCTTTTCCTTGAGGAAGATTAGCCCTGGGCTAAGATCTATGCCAATCTTCCTCTATTTTGTACGTGGGTCATCACCATAGCATGGCTGATGAATGGTGCAGATCCCCTCCTGGGATCCAAACCCACGAACCCAGGCCTTGGAAGCAGAGTGTGCTGAACTTAAACCACTACGCCAGGTGGCTGACCCCCTTTAAAGTACATTTTTTAGGAATTCCTTAATGAGCATTTGTTCGTGGTAATACCCTTAGTAAATGTTTGCATAAAAATGTCTTTAAGTCACCCTAGTTATTGAGATATGGTTTGATTGGGTATACACTGAAAGTTATTTTCTCTCTGTACCTTGAAGATTTAATCCAACTCTCTCTTGCCTTCCATTGTTAAATAATGTATCATAGGTCTAAATGTAAGTCTCTGTAAGTGTTCTGTTCCTCTGAGGGGCTTTGAGTATCTTCTTTTGTATTTAGTGCTCTTTGGTTTCTCTGAATGGATTTGGCTCTAGATTTTTTTTTTTTTAATATTGCTTGAGATGTATACAGCTGCCTGAATCTAGAGTAGAAGTCTTTTACCAATTTTGGAAATTTCTGTTATTATATCTGAATATTCCTTTAAATCATATATATATATATTTATATTATTTAATTCAAATATATACATATACACATTCAATATATATTCATTAAATATATATTTATATTATTTAATTCAATATATATTATTCAATATAGTGATTTTTATTATTGAAAAAATATACGAGTATTATTTATATATATAGTTTCCTGTACTTGACCAAACTCAAGCCAGTCTCCTTTGAGCCTATAATAACTTGGCCTATAATAACTATAGTCTCTCAGCACAAATGGTTTCACACCTCCACACATATTATAAGACTTAAACACTTCCACAGTTTCTAACAGCTCAAATCAACATCCTTAGGATGACCCCTGTCCCCTTAAAGTGCCTGCCTGAGAAAGCTCAAGGCAGCCAAAAGAATTGACTATTTGTTCTGGCCAACACTTGATCATTGTCCCCTGACATCCCTTTCTTAGAGCATTTACCCAAAAGTGCTTAGAACTGTGAATCTTTCCTCTGTCCTTTAGAGTTGTAGGTGTGTCTGCTATAACTCAGGAGTGCATTTCTCAAGGTCCTGAGAGCCATTCCTTGAGATGAGGACAGGGTGTCTGTCTCCCAGATGCTGTGAGAGGAGAGAAGTGAAACTTTGATTATTTCCAACTAGCAGACACAACTGGCCAGATCACACTGCACTGACCAACATTCTGTAACTTTTCCCTCCCTGACTCTACTGAGCCCCTGCTCACCCCTCTGCCTGCTCCCTCATTCTCCCTTTCAAATGCCCAGTCACATCTGTACAAATCAAATTGAGTTCAGTTCATCCTGTTCCTACTTCCCTATTGCAGTGGTATATGCCTGATTAAAATCTGTCCTGACCACTTTAACTAGAGTCTGGCTTTGTATATACTCCACATTTAACACACATACAGATAATCTCACGCATATGCCTAGATACGCATATACAAACGTAACCATGGGCCCTCCAGGACCAGTTCAACTGACCCCATCTTATGAACAGAGTAGTTAAGAGTTTTCTTTCAGGAACTGAGACCCCTCTTCCAGTTCAGACCAGTTGGGACCACCAACTCATCAACTGGGAGTTCACAAATGCTTTATATGTGACCTTTATGACATCAAGGAGCTAAAAACTCCATTCTCCGATCATGGTAACACTGCCAATTTGTGAACACACATCTGATGAAGAGCTGCAAAGCTTGACTTTGCTTGCGAAGATCATCAATTACCTCACTTCTCCTTACTTCCAATCATGTACCTCCACACGTCAGAACACCCTGCCCTTCATCCCATAAATTGTGCCCCAAGACCTGGATCAGGGAGACAGATCTGAGACAGACACATGCCCCCGTCTTCTTGCAGATCAATCTCACAAAATAAAGTTACACTTCATTTCCCAAAAGCTGATGCCAGAATAATTGGCTTTTTTAATGTGCATTGGGCAAGAGAACCCCAATATTGTGCAGTAACATCAATACATGTATATACACTTACTGGTTGTTTTATTTTTTTTTTTGTCCTCTTTGCTTAAGAGGAGTCACCCTGAGCTAACATCTGTTGCCAATCTTTTTGCTGAGGAAGATTCACCCTGAGCTAACACCTGTGTCAACCTTCCTCTATTTTGTATGCCGGTTGCCACCACAGCGTGGCCACTGGTGAGTGGTGTAGGTCCACGCCCAAGAACTGCACCTGGACCACTGAAGTGGAGTTTTCTAAACTTAACCAATAGGCCATGGGACCAGCCCATGTCTAATTGTTTTGAAGATGTTACTAGATATGCAATTGAAGTTTCACTATGATCTCTGGATTTCCTTGCTGTTTCTTTAGTCCCTCACTTCAGTGTATGTGTTTCTTGCTACATCTTTCATGCTAGAGGAATTCCTCAAATATCAAGTGGTCCTTGGCTACCTGTTCATATTTCTGTGATGGGAAGAAAACAGCTGAGTAAGATCTCTGTGGGCCTGATGGGGCCTGTGAATGTCTGGACTCAATGTTTCTTCAGGGGTGTTGAGAGTTGAAGTAGTAACAGGCAAACAATGTTGGTGCCCACACTGATCTCTAACAACATACTTATTCTACACATTCCCACAATGACAGACATCCTCTGAACACATGGAAATGCTGACAACACACACCCACACACACATACACACTATTTGCAAATGACCAGCAGCATTTAGACTGTAAACTACACATGATAATGCACACTGATACTCAGAACATACACACAAACACACACACACATACAGACCACTCACTGTCTCAGAGCCCACAGTGACTTGAACTCTCTAAACACACACACGTCAACAAAACACACCTTCACATAGAAGCCGTAATAGCCATGCACCCTGTGACCATACAGAATTGCTGAACACACAGACATCCACACAATAAGGGACGTGGCCGTGCACATCTGGGCTTGATCAAGGGGGTTTTCACACCTCAGCATCAACATGGACACCTCGGGGCGAGAGGGAGAGGCAGAGGGCACAGAGAGAACATGTGGGGAGCAGTCAGGAGACACTTGCATAAAGCAAATATGATACCTGTAAAGCTGGTTGCTAAATGACATATGACTCAAGGGTATGAGGACACAAGAGGATATGAAATGGTACAAAGGAGGTGACTGATACAAACCCATCACAAGATATTTAAAAGTAAGGAACAGTGATATTTTAAAAAGCACTGAAGAGAGTGCATCAAAGCTTAGATATAATTCCAAACAATGAATGACATGGAATTCTGGCCAAAGAACAGCCATTATTGCTGTTAAAATTCCTATTTAAATGTCTCTTATAAAATTATAGAAATACTCCTTGAAAAATGACAAATATTCATTGGTTTAAAATATTTAAAACATTTCAGGATAAAGTTACTTCAGGTTCCACTTTTACTGAGTAGCTTTTCTTGGGCAGCTAGAATAGTTGGACAAAGCACACAGAACAGCTGTTTGAAGGGTTGTAGAACATCCTGTGCAGACAGGACTTGAGGGTCTACAATCTCTGAGACTAGGGAAGCACAAGATTGTGAGCACCATCTCCACGTGGCTTCTCCTCTAAGGCATTTGCTATTTCAACAGTGAGAGAAGAGAGTGAGCAGAATGAGGAGGAAAAATGAACTGAAATTTGGTTCCAGCCAAGTCCAGTAACTTCTGCTTCTAGTCATGTGTGGTAAAGGCAGAGCAACAATTAAACATTGATTTAATAAATACTGGGTGTTTGAAAACACCAAAGGGATGTGGAAGCAAACAGGACTAGATGAAAGGAAATTTCAAAAGGGAAAGAGCCTTTTTAGGTAAGATTGCCACACATGAGCTCACCCGGGAGAATTTGCTTAATCTGGACTCTGATAATCAGACCTGTCTTACCAGAAGACAATTGTAAGTGCAGTCTGTCATAATTGATCTATGTTAGCTTTTAAATATCACAAGTTTTGTTTGGCTGTTGTTAATTTTTACTCCCTCCACTAGAAGACTCTATGAAAGGAAAGACATTGTATCATTTGCCACATGATCTTCAGAACACTCTTCAGTTGGGGCTGTATGACTTCTATAAATATTTAATTGTTGATTTCATGAATGCTATAGACTGAATGTCTATGTAATCCAATTTCATACGGTAAAATCCTAATCCCCGACCTGAGGGTATTTGGAATTGGGGCCTTTGGGTGTTAATTAGCTTAGATGAGGCCATAAGTGTGAAGCTCCCACGATGGAATTAGTGACCTTACAAGGAGATGGAGTGCCAGAGCTCTCTCTGCCAAATGAGGGTAGAGCAAGAAGCTGTCCTTCTGCAAAACAGGAAGAGAGCTCTCACCAAAAGCAAATCAGCTTGAACCTAGATCTTGAACAAGCCGGTCTTCAGAACTGTGAGGAATGCACTTTTGTTGTTAAGAGTGCCCAGTCTAGGCAGGGCCCGCTGGTGTAGTGGCTAAATGTGGCTGCTCCGCTTCAGTGGCCCCAGGGTTCACAGGTTCAGATCCCAGGCATGCACCAATGCACCGCTTCTCAAACCATGCTGTGGCAGCATCCCATATAAAAAGTAGAGGAAGGTGGGCACAGATGTTAGCCCAGGGCCAATCTTCCTCAGCAAAAAAGAGGAGGATTGTCATCAGATGTTAGCTCAGGGCTGATCTTCCTCACACACACACACACACACAAAACCCAAAAATGCCCAGTCTAGGGGCCTGCCCCATGGCCTAGTGTTTAAGTTCAATGAGCTTCTCTTTGGTAGCATGAGTTCGGTTCATGGACACAGACCTATACCACTCATCAGCAGCCATGCTGTGGGGGTGACCCACATACAAAAAAGAGGAAGACTGGCACGGATGTTAGCTCATGGTGACTCTTCCTCAGCAAAAATATAAATAAATAAAGTACCCCGTCTATGATATTTTTGTTACAGCGTCCCATACTGACTAGGACACTGAGTGTGTGAATAAGTTCATTTAGATTGACGATCCTTCTTCTACATGACACGTTACTGCCGATGATTCCTAAATCGGTGTGAGTCAAATTTCCCTTAAGGATCATAAAGAGGTTAAGGCCCTTCTCTTTAGTTATGCACATATTGATACACATGAAAACATGTTGCATCAAGTGCTTTATTGACACCTTAGTCTCACACCTGATCCCATTGGCCTTCGGTGAACCTCAGTTTTACAGTCAGTGTATTCCCCAAAGGGCAATAAAGGAAAGTCCCTGGACTGAAAAGGGTCGGTATCCATCGTGTAGCTCCTGTCCTCTGCCCAGCCAGCTCTAGAGCAGTGTTAATTTACAAGATAGGCTTTTCTCCAGGCAGCTCTGTCTTTCTGCCAACATGTTCTCATTTAGGATGATCTCACCAGGAGGAATGAGTGGAAATTTGGAGAGAAGAGCTACAGAAGGCATCTGCCAGGGGAAATTCTTTGTGGTTACATGACCTAGGATATGGACACCTGGCTGCTCTAAGGTGTCCTGAAAATGGAACCATTCCCATGTCTGCAATATCCTTCCATGTCCTCTTTCCCCTCCATGTCTCTGTTCTTGGTGGCCAAATTTCCTTGGCAATGACAATAAAAGAATGAAAGTAGGGAATGACCCATTTCCAGTCTCAGAATTCTGTGAAATTTTACTGCCTATCCCCAGTCTCCCAGGACTGACACTCTTTTTATTCTTTTAAGATTAGATTACATTTTAATCTCCTTTAATCAGAGTTTTCTCTCATCCTTGTTATGTATATACATGTTCTAATACATAATATTGAAAACATTATTTTTGACCCTACAATCTCCAGATTCACTCATAGTTATTTTCTGATGGATGCGTGCCTTTGTAATTATGTTTATAACTCCATTAACTATAGAAATTGACTAAATGCTGAGTAGTAATGTACTAATACAGGAAAATGGCCCATTTTTATTCAACATAAAGTTTCATGTTTTCATCAAAACAAATACATGAATACTTAATTGTTCAGCAAAAACTTTTACTATGTACATGTAAGCGATTATAAATCTATTGGAGTTGCTTTACCTTGTCGATTATTCCTTGTTTCTGAATTGTGCATTCAGCATTTCCATGAACACTTTAGAATTCTGCATCTTTATCCTACCATTTTATTTTCTTTATTATAATTTTTTTTATAAATTTTTTTTTTTTATAAATTTTCCCCCCCAAAGCTCCAATAGATAGTTGTATGTCATAGCTGCACAACCTTCTAGTTGCTATATGTGGGACGTGGCCAGGCCGGAGAAGCAGTGCATCAGTGCACACCCGGGATCCGAACCTGGGCCGCCGGCAGCAGAACGCGTGCACTTAACCGCTAAGCCACGGGGCCGGCCCTATATGTTATAATTTTTATTAATTTATTTTTCCCCCAAAGCCCTAGTGGATCGTTGTATGTCATAGCTGTATATCCTTCTAGTTGCTGTATGTGGGAAGCTGCCTCAGCATGGCCGGAGAAGTGGTGTGTCGGTGCGCGCCTGGGATCCAAACCCGGGCCGCCAGCAACGGATTGTGCGCACTTAACCGCTCAGCTACGAGGCCGGCCCTATCCTACCATTTTAAATACTAAATCATCGACAAAAGTCCACATTACTCGTTCAGTTGTGTGTTAGTGGATCCTTTGTAGGGTGTCTTCCTAGGTACGTTTTCACATGGTCATCGACAAAAGTCCACATTACTTATTCAGTTGTGTGCTAATGGGTCCTCCGTAGGGTGTCTTCCCGGGTACATTTTCCAATGTGAACTCCAGCTGAAGGCCTTGTGACACTGATATAAATACTGGTGTCTCCACAAATCATGGGGCCAATGATGTGTGGTCTGTTATGAGAGGTTTGGGGGATTCGATCGGAGATGTAAAAGACACTTTCCACTCCAAACAAATGGACTGAAGGTATATTTTATTATATAGAGGATAGTAAAGGCGATAGTCTGCAAACAGATCCGAATAGGTCAAATATTAAGAGGGAAAAAACATCAGCCCGAGTGGAAAGGGAAAACATCCACATCGGCTGAAGAGAAATGACACAAATCAACCGGAAAGAGAAACACCAAGTTGACCGAAAAGAGAAGACATCAAATCAATTACTTAATATCAAATCAATTACTTCACATCAAATCAATCACTCACAACATCCACACCCCACTGCCGGGAAAGCCCTGTCAATCGACGCGGCTGGGCAAGGATCACACGTCCTGGGCAAGGTGTCCCTTCCACAGGTGGAACTCTTACCAGGTCTCAGTTTCCAGCAGTTTATATAAGCAGTTACAGAGTTTACAGAGCAAGCATCCAGTGTTCCCATACACAAAATGGTTATCAGTGGCGTATGTACACTGAGCCCCTTGGCTAATGTCCCAGCCCAGTAGTTGTGTACATGCATTGTTCTCTTTGGTTATCATCTTAGCCCGGCACAGATGGCCAGTCCATCCCGCGCTACGATGCCCCAAGAGCCTTGAAATGTTACAACTTTCAACTCTCTCCGTGGGAAAAAGGCCAGTTCTCGGGAAAAGGCCGGTTCCCACCACACAGAAAGCAGCTTTGTATTTCTTTGTGTGCTGGTGGCTATAGGTCGATGGAGCGGCCAAACATGGCTGTACTCACGTCAAGACAGGTCCTTTACAGAGTCATATAACCTAATACTTTTCATTCAATTAGTGTAAGGAATGCTATGGAAAGTAGATTGATGACAATTAATAAAAGATTGATTATGAACATGCTGTTAGGGAGAAAAAGTTAACCTCTGGGTATAATGGTTTACTTTTTATGCAATTAATCAACCACCTTAACAAACCCCGTTTACAGGCAGGTCTATATACATATATATATATTAGATTAAGATTATATCATCCATTAGTTTGAATGTGCTTTTGTAAAGTATGCCTTGTTTCTCTTACCCTTTCGTACTGGGAGAAATATGGAATAGATAGAAACTGACTGGATTACTCTGGTCTGAACTCAGATCATGTAGGGTTTGAATCGTTCAACAAATGAGCAATTAATGGCAGCTAAACCACTGGAATTTCCTGATCCAACATCACAGACATACACCCTATTGTGGATACGGAGTGTAGAATAGGATGTGCTGTTATCCCGAGGGTAACATGTTCTGTTGATCAATATTTTGGATCAATAAGTGATAAACTATTTTGACTAGCTGGTCTAGATTTTAATCACTCAGAGGTTATTTTCTTCTCTGAGGTCACCCCAACCAAAATTGTTAGTCCATTTAAGTTTTGTTATCCCTTGATTTGGCTTACCTTTGTTTTTTTTTAATTCATTGAAGCTCCATAGGGTCTTCTCGCCTTATTTTGTCATTCACGCCTCTTCAGGGAAAGGTCAATTTCACAGTTTAAATATAAGAGAGAGTAAAACCCTCGAGTGGCCCTTCATACAAGTTCTCATTTAGACAACAAATGATGATGTTGCCTTTGCAAGGTCTGGTCACCGCAGCCTTTACACCGTGTCACTGGGCAAGCAGTGCCTGTAACACCAGAAATGCCAGAGGAGATGCTTTAGGTAAACAGGTGTGGGTTTGCCGAGTTTCTTTTATTTTTTTTAAAGCTTTGCTTGAATGCCTACGTGTGTTGGGTTAAGAATGAATGTAATATAGTACTGGAGGTTTTGGCCAGAGCAATTAGGCAAGAAAAAGGAATAAAAGGAATCCAAATAGGTAACGAAGAAGTGAAACTCTCACTATTTGCAGATGACATGATTGTATATATAGAAAACCCTAAAGAATCTGTTGGAAAATTGTTAGAAACAATCAACAACTACAGCAAAGTTGCAGGGTACAAAATCAATCTACAAAAATCAGTTGCATTTCTATATGCTAATAATGAACTAACAGAAAGAGAGATCAAAAAGATAATACCATTTACAATTGCATCAAAAAGAATAAAATACCTAGGAATAAATCTTACCAAGGAGGTGAAGGACCTATACAATGAGAACTACAAGACATTATTGAGGGAAATCTACGATGACATAAAGAAATGGAAAGATATCCCATGCACGTGGATTGGAAGAATAAACATAGTTAAAATGTCTATATTACCTAAAGCAATCTACAGATTCAATGCAATCCCAATCAGAATCCCAATGACATTCTTCACAGAAATAGAAAAAAGAATACTAAAATTTATATGGGGCAACAAAAGACCCCGAATAGCTAAAGAAATCCTAAAGAAAAAGAACAAAGCAGGAGGCATCACAATTCCTGACTTCAAAACATACTACAAAGCAATAGTAATCAAAACAGCATGGTACTGGTACAAAAACAGACACACAGATCAATGGAACAGAATTGAAAGCCCAGAAATAAAACCACACATATACGGACAGCTAATTTTTGACAAAGGTGCTAAGGACATGCAATGGAGAAAAGAAAGTCTCTTCAATAAATGGTGTTGGGAAAACTGGACATCCACATGCAAAAGAATGAAAGTGGACCATGTGCTATCGCCATTCACAAAAATTAACTCAAAATGGATCAAAGACCTGAAGGTGAGACCTGAAACTATAAAACTCATAGAAGAAAATATAGGCAACACACTATTTGACATTGGGTTTAAAGGAATCTTTTCAGATGACATGCCTACCCAGACTAGGGAAACTAAAGAAAAAATAAACAAGTGGGACTTTATCAGACTAAAGAGCTTTTATAAGACAAATGAAACCAGAATCAAGATGAACAAACAACCAACCAGCTGGGAGAGAATATTTGCAAAACATACATCTGACAAGGGGTTGATCTCCATAATATATAAAGAACTCACACAATTGAACAACAAAAAAACAAACAACCCGATCAAAAAATGGGCAGAGGAAATGAACAGACACTTCTCCAAGGAAGATATACAGATGGCCAATAGGCACATGAAAAGATGCTCAACATCACTAATCATCAGGGAAATGCAAATCAAAACAACACTAAGATACCACCTCACGCCCGATAGAATGGCTATAATCACCAAGACAAAAAACAACAAATGTTGGAGAGGATGTGGAGAAACAGGAACCCTCATACACAGCTGGTGGGAATGCAAATTGGTGCAGCCTCTATGGAAAACGGTATGGAGATTCCTCAAAGAATTAAAAATAGAGATGCCCTATGATCCAGCCATCCCACTACTGGGAATCTATCCAACGCACCTGAAATCAACAATCCAAAGAGGCTTATGCACCCCTATGTTCATTGCAGCATTATTCACCATAGCCAAGAAGTGGAAGCAACCTAAGTGTCCCTCGACTGATGATTGGATTAAGAAAATGTGGTATATATATACAATGGAATACTACTCAGCCATAAAAAAGACAAAATCGTCCCATTTGCAACAACATGGATGGGCCTGGAGCGTATTATGTTAAGTGAAATAAGCCAGAAAGAGAAAGACAAACACTGTATGATCTCACTCATATGTGGAATATAAACCAACACATGGACAGAGAAAACTGGACTGTGGTTACCCGGGAAGTGGGGGTGGGGGGTGGGCACAAGGGGTGAAGGGAGTCATATATGGGGTGATAGACAAACAAAAATGTACAACCCAAAATTTCACAATGTTAGAAACCATTAAAATATCAATAAAAAAAGAATGAATGTAATAAATAATTATTGGGTTGAAATTATTTTATTGCTAACTTTTGGTGATTATGTGTCCTGATATCAGATTATGCAAGGAGAAACAACTCTTATTCCTCATAGTAACAATACTACATTTATGAATTAATAGATTAATGCAGTATTAGATTAGGAGTTAGTTTCTGTGACTAAAATCAAGATAAGTATACTGTCGAACCTGAAGGCTTTCTTATTTGGTGGCTGAATTTAGGCCAACTAGGGTATTGTTTTACTCCCTCTCTAAGGAAGGTTGTATCCTGTATCTAAAAGGCTGTACCTCTTTAGGGCTGGGTCTGGAGGAGGCAGGAGGCTGGACAAGTGTGGAGCTGGCTCTGGCCCAGAGGGATGAGCAAGAGACACAGGGCACCTGCTGCCACACACGGCCGCAGCAGACATCACTCATCAGTCACGACATGCTTGGCTGCAGAGCCAAGAGAGCCCCCAGTCCAACAAGGTGCACTCCGAAGCCACTCCCGGGCAGAGCAGGGGACTGTGATGAACCCATTTGCAGTCCCTGCTCCCCTAAGACGTGCTGCAGGCCTCCTCTCCCCACTTACCTCAGCAGCTCCTCACTGTCCTCGGGACTCAGGACTTCAAGGCCCGCCAGCAGGCTGCTCCAGCACTTCTCCTTCCTTATCATCGTCTCCCCTCTCTGCTCCCAATCTAGTTCCAGGGCAAGTTACTTGTGGCTCCTGAGTGCTGCTACTTGTCCTGGAAGGCCCTTCCTTCACCCCATCTACCCTGTGCACTCCTACTTACCCTTCAAGACTCGACTCCAGTGATGCCTCCTCGGGAAGAACTCCCTGATGCTCCATCTTTCCAGGCATGTTCTGGGCCACCACTCTGCCTCCTGCCCAGGTCCATCACTGCCGGGAACCTTGCTGGGACCACTTGTCTGGTCTCGACGTCCAGCCTAGCCCCTCAAGGGGAGGAAATGCTTAGACTCAGGGCAATGGAGCAGACTCCTAGAGACCGTGCTGACACTACCCACCCAAGAAGAGGTCATTTTTGGCCCAATTCCAGCTTGGGCCCAATGCAGCTCAAGAGGAGCCAGGACACAGGGAGGCTGGCTCAGGGCCCAGCACGTCACAGGGTCAGCCTAGAGAAAGGGCACAAGGGGCCACACAAAGGGGCTCAGGAGAGGACCCCAAGTCAACAATACCCTTGCCAAGGGCAGCAGGGGCTAAAGGCACCAGCACAGGCCGGCAGGAGGTGCTGGCGAACTTTTCATCTGCTCAGAGGGTCTCAGGGCTGGATAGAAGGAACTCAGGAGACCCGTCTGAGATGTAAGCCACCTCGGGGGCATGTAAGCAGAAGCTGAGGTTCCCACAGCAAGTGGAATCTGAAGAGGTGACCCTCAGACCCCTGGCAGCTCTAACGTCTCCGAGTTGGAAGTCAGTCCCCTCAGTCACAGCCTCTAGCTGCCCGCTTACAGGGCTGTGCCTCTCAAACACAGCTCCCAAGGCAAGTGGAGGCTGAGGGTGAATCAAACTTGCTACCGGTGAGAACCTCTGTGATCCCGGCCTCCCACAAGGGGCCAAGGATGATGAGCAAGGGACAGAGGGACTGACCCACACGACTTCCCCATGGAGTCTGAACATGCTTGTGATTCACGGGGCCACTAAGTATCTGTCCTCATCTCCACTCCTCTCTCCCCAAAAGGACATGTCAGTGTTTACTATGACATCCACAGACACATCAAGGGCATCTGGGAAGAGTCACGTGTACATCTGGAGAGAAAGGAACTGTGAAAACCAGTAATATCTGCATCCATGTGTGCAGATACTGACATCCACATACAGCTGTCACATTCCTCCAGCAGCCCTGGAATACTCCGCAATCATGCTGACAGGTTTTGGCACATGGGAGCCAAACCAACAGGTGCTGTCCCCGAATGCCACCACTGCTGGGGCCTACCTTGAGATTGGGGGTGGCAGGGTGTCATGCCCCATCTCACAAAATTCTGGCTGGTGTCCAGGAGGGTCTCACAGCCTTTGAGGATCATGCACTCCATGGCTATGTTTTCTTGGATGCTCTCTGTCTGGTTTACTTCATTGTTCATTATCCTGTGGGGACAGAAAATAAGCCTGAGACAGGCTGCCCCCACCTCTCAGGGAGAAAAGAATGCCGGGCCTCTGGCCAGATGTAGGAAGAAGGCCTGGCACCCAGGATGCTCAGGTGGAGCCTGTGGTCATGAAGGGGGAGAGAGCATGCATATTGAATACCTGCTGTGCTGGACACTCTATAGGCATGATCTCACATCATCCTTCTGACAGCCCAAGGAGACAGATGGCCTTATTTCAGAGAGACGGAAATGGAGATTAATAGCTAGAAAGCAGGTCTGATCTAAAAGTCTGAACCACGTCGAACAGAGATGGCAAAACTGGGAGGAGGACTGGTGTACAGGAAAAAACCTTTCTTCATTACTCTGCCCCCCACACCACTGTTGACCTTATCTACATCCATAGAAGTCCACCCACCCATCCTGCCTCAGGGCCTTTGCACTTGTTATCTCCTCCCTTCACCCAATGCACTTTATACAGTTCTTCCTTAATATTTGGGCCTTGGAATGGCTTAGCCTTAGAGCACATGGCAATCCTACTTGCTCATGGAAAGACTGACTTCAGTAGGCTCCAGCACACCTGGGGGGGGGAGCAGGATACACCTTGCCCCTTAATCTGAGAATAAGGACAACTCTCCTATTTGTCCTGTTCTGACTGCTGCAACAGCCCTCCTCTCCAGGAGTTTGAGCCATTTAACTGCTTTTGAAAAATAGCATTGGTGGAAAAAGAGGAGTGTGAATTGCCAACTTTGCTAACAGCCTTGGTGGGTTTTCAGGAGTCTTAGGATGTTAGTGATTTTGGAGGGAAGAGCATCTGGAAAAAATACCCCACCTACTCCAAGAAAAGCACAAAACCTCTTATTTGTCTGCTGATGCCTCAAATTCTACAACCATGACCAGATCACCAAGAGAGCTGGTTAATATGTATGGCTTTCGAAGTTCTCTCGTAAACACTGTCCCATTTACCCTTCCCAGCAATAAGAGATGACACTGGTGGGGCTGGATCCGTGATTAACGAACTCAGCATGATGAGCAAATTACTGGGCCCTTCTGACCCTCAGTTTGCTCACCTGTAGAAGATCGGAGTGAGGATGGAAGAGAACGCATTTCACGTGCTGACCTCAGGCCCATCACATGGAAGGTGCTTGAGTAAAGGGCCGTGATGATTGTGGCTATTAACACTGGTTGCAAAGATGTTATTATAAAACTATTATTATCCGTTGTTTTCTGGTTATCAGACTGGGGCATGGAGATGGGGTTTCTTCCTTAGGAGCCTCAGTCCCTCCCTCCAAGCAATGCTCTTCTTAGCAGCCCAGGCCCTAGCCCTGTTCTAGGATTTCAAGGATATGCTAATTCGCTGGATATGGACTCCTTTTTGGAGGTTAGCAAAGGTAAGCAGAACCATTTCTTTTGAAGAGGGTGGGGATTTTGTTGAGGAGGGCTGTATTTGCAAAAAACAAGGTGGCGATTCCAGACTAGCAACACTAGTTTTACTCTTAGACAAGTGCCAGCTTCAGCTGCTCAGGACTACTGCCAGCCCCGGCTGGGGTTTGTACTGAGAGCCACACTGTCCACGAAGCTGGGAAGGAGTTCCCAGGGCCACAGGCTCCCGGGGGGACTGAAAGTGATGACCTGGGTTACAGTGAGCCCAAGAGATGAGGTTCAGGAGAAAAAGCGGGACAAAGGCTAGAGGTAGGAGAGAGTCAGCCCCAGGGGAGGAGTGTTTCTGAGCACAGCCAAGGAGGATAGGTTATCTGATGGCTTCTTGCCGGGCTGGGAGCCTTCCTCAGTCCCCAAAGGGAAGGAGAGAGAAGGATGAAAGGGCTGCTGTCAGGGTGACAGGAAAACCCTCTTCTGTGCTACTAGGGCTGGGTTCAGGCCAGGTGCAGGTGATCAGGTGGGACAATGGAGGAGTAGGCTTCAGGAAAGGGGATCAGGGTCTTGGGACAAAGGGCTTGGCACTCATGTGCCTTCCTCACTCTTGCCCGCACGGGAACAGGGCATCCCGCAGTGACGAGGAGCCTCGCTGGAGCCCCAAGTCTTCTCCTTGGGGAAGTGTGCAGGATTTGGCTCCTTGGGGCATGAGAAGACTGGGGTCCCCACCGCACAATGGTTTTTGTTAGTCTGCAATCACGCTCCGATTACATTTGCTCCCTGAATGAACCTCCACTCCGGGGCCTGTGCCCTGCCCTGGTCCAGCATTGTCCTCCCTCTACCCAGCTGGGATCCGTGGCCCTACTGGCTGCCTTTTGCTGGATTCGGGAAGCCATTTAGGGCACTGAGTGGTTGGCAGGGATGGGTACTGGACCTCACATACTGCACACCAACACTCCTTTGCAGTTTGTGGCAGCCCAACACTGACTAAGAGGCTGCTCATCATCTCTTGGCCTTCATAAAGTGGAGACCCCAGGGCTCAGCTCTTGGTGCGCATCTCGTTCCTGCCTAAACTCACTCCCCTGGTGATCTCACCAATCTTGTGACTTTAAATACCATCTCCGAGCTGATGGTTCCTGAATGGCTCCCTCCCTGAAACCCCAGACTCAAACGCCCTCCTCCCTTCTTGTCCTCTCCACCAGTGTTGTCCATCTCAAGTTCAACATGCCCCCAGTAAAGTTCCAGTGAAGCAAGAAAGACTCCCCCTCCACACCTGCCCTTCCTGCACCTTTCTCCATCCCGGTTAGCAGCAACTCCAACCTTCTGCTTGCTCAGCCAAAAACGCTGGACTCACACTTGACTCCCGTCTTCTCTCTCCTCACATCTAATGCATCAGAAACTCCTGTTGGTTCCATCTTCAAAACACACCCAGAATCTGAACCTCCTCCTCGCCTCCACTGCCACCACCTGGTACAGGCCACCGTCAACTGCTGCCTGGGTTGTTGTAGGCGCCTCCTTCCCTGCCCCTCTGCTTCTGCCCCAGCAGAGGAAGGTTGCCCCGTACTTTGGTGACTGAAAGAGGGGCAGGGGAGGGGCCTTGACCAGAGGGCTGGGGCCACTGACGCTGGACAAGTCATGGGCTTCTCCACCCATGATACTGCCTGCTGTTGACTGCAGCCTTGGGCACATGAAGGCCCATCACCCAGGACCCCCTCTGGGGCTCCTAAACCACAGATTGTGACACGCTGACACTGGAGTCAGACAGAGGAAGTTGGCAGAGTGCCTGTGATGGTTCCCCATTCTGGCAGGTGGGCTCACGTGAGTATCCAGGGCCCTTCTTCGAACCCCATCTGTGCCAAGGACAGCACAGCACCCACACCATCCCACCAAGTGCCCACAGAGCTTCAGCTGTGAACTCCTCAGATTGCTCCGGGGGCCCTGCTTGCAGGTGGGGCAAGCTGGGGGTCCCCCAACCCTCACCACTTGGGATCGTAACCTGAACATGAGTTTTTACCATCTGGGGGTCAGCAAACTCCCTCTGGGGAGCATCCTCAGCCCTGGCTTGTCCACTGGCGAGGGCACCCGGAAGCCGGATTCACCCAGACAGCTCCTCCATTTTAGCCCTGGCGTCGTCCAGGCTGTTGGCTCGATGTGCTCGTAAAAAGTGGGCCAGGAGCTCACGCAGTGTCAGAATGTGCCTGGGAATCTGCAGCAGGGAGAGGTAGGGGGAGAGGAACAGAGGCAAAGATGGGGAAGGAGAGAGACAGTGGTGAAGCAAGTCAGAGAGAGAACAGCAATGTAGAGAGGGAGAGAGAGAGAGAGAAAGCAGATGGAGACTGGTTCTCTCAGCTCCCAGCACTCCCACGAGCAGGGCTGAGGACGGACACCCACAGCACTTCTGATCTCAGACTCTAACGTGGAGCCTCGTCTAGGGTCTTGTCTGGGGCAAGAGCCCAGAGCTTGAGGCTCTAAGCCGACAGGAGGAAGGGACTGGAGGTGGGCTTAGGACTCGGAGCTCCCCCTAACCTTCCCACACTGCCTGCTCTGCGGAGCTGGACAGCCTGTGGTCCGCTGGGTCAGGGTCTGGCTCTAACCCCATTCTCCACGCAGCCCACAGCTGGGGCCTGTTAGGGCCTGGGCCCTCCAGGCCATGGGCCCCTGGTGCCCCCAGGTGTGGCTTCCTCCCAGCTGGGGCCCTCACTGCCATGGCCCCCGAGTGGGCTCCCCAGGCATGTGTCCTCAAGGACATTGTTCAGAGTTTTAGATCAGACCTGCTTTCTAGCTATTATTCTCCATTTCCGTCTCTCTGAAATAAGGCCATCTGTCTCCTTGGGCTGTCAGAAGGATGATGTGAGATCATGCCCATAGAGTGTCCAGCACAGCAGGTATTCAATATGCATGCTCTCTCCCCCTTCATGACCACAGGCTCCACCTGAGCATCCTGGGTGCCAGGCCTTCTTCCTACGTCTGGCCAGAGGCCCGGCATTCCATTCTCCCTGAGAGGTGGGGGCAGCCTGTCTCTGGCTTATTTTCTGTCCCCACAGGATAATGAACAATGAAGTAAACCAGACAGAGAGCATCCAAGAAAACATAGCCATGGAGTGCATGATCCTCAAAGGCTGTGAGACCCTCCTGGACACCAGCCAGAATTTTGTGAGATGGGGCATGGCACCCAGGCTCTCCCCAATCTCAAGGTACGCCCCAGCAGTGGTGGCATTCGGGGACAGCACCAGTTGGTTTGGCTCCCATGTGCCAAAACCTGTCAGCATGATTGCGGAGTATTCCAGGGCTGCTGGAGGAATGTGACAGCTGTATGTGGATGTCAGTATCTGCACACATGGATGCAGATATTACTGGTTTTCACAGTTCCTTTCTCTCCAGATGTACACATGACTCTTCCCAGATGCGCTTGGTGTGTCTGTGGATGTCATAGTAAACACTGACATGTCCTTTTGGGGAGAGAGGAGTGGAGATGAGGACAGATACTTAGTGGCCCCGTGAATCACAAGCATGTTCAGACTCCATGGGGAAGTCGTGTGGGTCAGTCCCTCTGTCCCTTGCTCATCATCCTTGGCCCCTTGTGGGAGGCCGGGATCACAGAGGTTCTCACCGGTAGGAAGTTTGATTCACCCTCAGCCTCCACTTGCCTTGGGAGCTGTGTTTGAGAGGCACAGCCCTGTAAGCGGGCAGCTAGAGGCTGTGACTGAGGGGACTGACTTCCAACTCGGAGACGTTAGAGCTGCCAGGGGTCTGAGGGTCACCTCTTCAGATGCCACTTGCTGTGGGAACCTCAGCTTCTGCTTACATGCCCCCAAGGTGGCCTCCACCTCAGACGGACCCCCTGAGCTCCTTCTATCCAGCCCTGGGCCTCTCTGAGCAGATGAAAATCTCACCAGAACCTCCTGTGGCCTGTGCAGCTGCCTTTGGCCCCTGCTACCCTTGGCAAGGGTATTGTTGACTTGGACTTCTGTCCTGATGCCCTTTGTGTGGCCCCTTGTGCCCTTTCTCTAGGCTGACCCTGTGACCTGTGGAGCCCAGAGCCAGCCTCCCTGTGTCCTGGCTCCCCCTGAGCTGCATTGGGCCCAAGCTGGAAGTGGGCCAAAAATG